>NC_057797.1:457663298-457963298 GCF_018294505.1 Triticum aestivum
CAGAGTTCATCTAATTAGTTAGGGTTCATCAAATTAGATGCTAATTATGGCAGTAGTTGTTAAATATAATTAGTTTAGAGTTCATCGAATTAGTTAGGGTTAAATTTTAGAGTTCATCAAATTAGTTAGGGTTAAATTTTAGAGTTCATCAAATTAGTTAGGGTTCATTAAATTTTAGAGTTCATCAAATTAGTTAGGGTTCATTAAATTTTAGAGTTCATCAGTTAGGGTTAAATTTTAGAGTTCATCTAACTAGTTTTTTACTGTTTTTTAGTAAGCGTTTAATAGAATTAGTAAGAAAATTAATATAACTAGTTGAACTAGTTTATTTTTAGTAAAAACTAGTTTATTTTTATTCATAGTAAGTGCTCAATTGAACTAATTGAGTTAATACAACTATTTTATTTTTAGTACGAAAATTAATAGAACTAGTTTACTTTTTTAGTTAAAGCAATTAGTCGACGATGCCTATCCCGCATCCTCGTCGTCGAGTCAGTGGAGGACACCTGCGTCACCATATGGGTCATGTCCGGGACTGGGCTCCGCCGGGGTGGTACTGGGAGGCGCTACTTGCCGGGGGTGCAGGTTCGTGAAGAGTCAGCCCGTCGTTGACCCGAACCTTCTTTGGTGGCGGTCGCGTGGGCCAGTGACGGTCCAGAGGCTCGGGGACCCCACGGAGGTGGTGCGTCACCGTGTTAGTGAGGAGGACGTGCACGTCCGTCGCTACTTGTTTGCGTTGGAGCACAGGTTCTCCAATACCTGGCAGGTTCTCCAGGGATTTGTAACACCCATGATGCGACTATATCTCCCACGTGTCGGGCACGACTTAGAGGCATAACTGCATGGTAGGCTTGTCGCAAGAGGGGTAATCTTTACACATCCCATGTACTGAATAAGAAAGGGATAAAGAGTTGGCGCCACTTCACACAATACATAAATATATCATACATCATCCAGAATACAATCAAGGTCCGACTACGGAACCAAAATAAAGAAAGACAACCCCAAATGCTAGATCCCCGATCGCCCCAACTGGGCTCCTCTACTGATCATCTGGAAAAGAAACATAGTAACGGCCCGAATCCTCATCGAACTCCCACTTGAGTTCGGTAGCATCCCCTACACTCGCATCATCGGCACCTACATCTGTTTGGAAGTATCTGTGAGTCATGGGGACTCAGCAATCTCACACCCTCGCAATCAAAACTATTTAAGCTTATGGGTAGGAAAGGTAGTGAGGTGGAGCTGCAACAAGCACTAGCATATATGGTGGCTAACTTACGCAAAAGAGAGCGAGAAGAGAAGCAAAGCATGGTCGAGAAACTAATAGTGATCAAGAAGTGATCCTGAAGCTACTTATGTTCAAGCATAACACGAGACCGTGTTCTCTTTCCGGACTCCGCCGAAAAGAGACCATCACGGCTACACACATGGTTGATTCATTTTAATTAAGTTAAGTGTCAAGTTCTCTACAACCGGATATTAACAAATTCCCATCTGCCCATAACCGCTGGCACGGCTTTCGAAAGTTTAGAACCTGCAGGGGTGTCCCAACTTAGCCCATCACAAGCTCTCACGGTCAACGAAGGATATTCCTTCTCCTAGGAAGACCCGATCAGACTCGGAATCCCAGTTACAAGACATTTCGACAATGGTAAAACAAGACCAGCAAAGCCGCCCGAATGTGCCGACAAATCCCGATAGGAGCTGCACATATCTCGTTCTCAGGGCACACCGGATAAGCAATCCATACAACTAAAACCAACCCTCAAGTTTCCCTAAGGTGGCGCTGCAAGCGGCTCTAGTTTGGACCAACACTCAGAGGAGCACCGTCCCGGGGGTTTAAAATAAAGATGACCCTTGAGTCCATGGAACCCAAGGGAAAAAGGCTTAGGTGGCAAATGGTAAAACCAAGGTTGGGCCTTGCTGGAGGAGTTTTATTCAAGGCGAACTGTCAAGGGGTTCCATAACACCCAACCGCGTAAGGAACGCAAAATCAAGGAACATAACACCGGTATGACGGAAACTAGGGCGGCAAGAGTGGAACAAAACACTAGGCATAAGGTCGAGCCTTCCACCCTTTACCAAGTATATAGATGCATTAAAGTAAACAAGATATAATAATGATATCCCAACAATATCCATGTTCCAACATGGAACAAACTTCAACTTCACCTGCAACTAGCAACGCTATAAGAGGGGCTGAGCAAAGTGGTAACATAGCCAAACAACGGTTTGCTAGGAAAAGGTGGGTTAGAGGCCTGACATGGCAATATGGGAGGCATGATATAGCAAGTGGTAGGTATCGCGACATAGCAATAGAGCGAACAACTAGCAAGCAAAGATAGAAGTGATTTCGAGGGTATGATCATCTTGCCTACAAAGTTCTTAGAGTTGACGAAAGCTTGATCCTCATTAGCGTACTCAACAGGTTCCTCGATCACGTACTCGTATCCCGGCTCTACCCAAAGCAAGAACACAAGCAAAAGGACCAACAATCAATCACGGTGCAATGCACAATCAACATGATGCAAAACTTGACATGATATGCAAGATGTGATATGCAATGCATATGCGTGCTCCGGAAGAAAAGGAATGGACAAGGCATCAACTTGGCAAACCAAGTGTGCCACTGGAAGGATGAGATGATTTCGGTCGAAATCGATATAAAGGTCACCGAAATTGGATGCACGGTTTGCAAATGGCAAGCAAAACAAGAATGGCACAATTCTGCGATTAACAGCACGATGCCATCTAGAATGCAACAAGAAACTAAGCTACTGCACTCCAACATAGAAACAAAGCACATGGCAGTGTTCTACTCAAGATGCTTGACAAAACATGAACACTGAGCTATGGCTAAATCACAGAATAGCAGGTTCAAACAAGCATGGAAAAAGTGCAAAAGATATCAGCATCATAGACTTTGTGAAAATACTAACATGCCAGAAATAACATCAGGACACAATGTTTAGAGCAAGCAAACAACATGCTACAGGAACTTATTATAGCAAAACAAGGAATGGCATGAATCTACTAAATGCATAGAACAAAAGTCCCTTAATGACCATGAGCCAAAAAGGATCAGAAGATATGATGGCACCCATGTAAACATAGCAAGTTTTATTAACAGATTCTGACTTAGCAGAAAACAGAGCATGGCATAAAAAGAATTATGAAGGCATCTCTGCGAGCTCGATTCACTCACCACAAGGCATTGTATGACAAAACAAGCATAGCATCAGCAAGAAGACATGTTCATGAAGCTAACCATGTCAAGAGAAAAGTCATAGCATGCCTGATCAACTACAACCACCATGGCAAAATTGATTAACACGTAAACAATCTGCCAGGAACATTTTATAGCAAAAGTAGAGCAAGATTAAGACATGCTAGGGCACTCCATAATTGAAAACTGGGGCATGGATGGATAGAGCATAACCATATGTCCAAATCATCCTTGCTGAAGCAACTCAAAACAAGCATGTATCTCACTGTAGCATCATGTTTACATGGCATAAAAATAACAGCAGAACATGGACTTGGCAAAATCCCAAGTCCCTGAAATCAGCAATATCACGAAGGCTACTTTGCATGCTTGTTCTAGTCACCACAAGGATCACAAAAATACATGGCAAGCACCCCTGTAAATATGGCATGGCATAGATCAAAACACATGTAGAGCTCATGCCCATATGGAGCACACAATAAATGTGACAAAAATGACAAATCCCCATAATCTGCTAAGTAACATCACCTAACAATTTATAGCACTCTTGCATCAGTGATTTGGGCATCTAGATGGACTCAAACAAGAATGCAACAATGGAATGAAATGAAGATCATCTCACAATGAACATTTTGACATATCATGCGCACGAAATGGAGCAGCACACACAAAGTTATGGCATGATGAATAGTGCACCAGAATGTAGAAAATAAAGGACTTAGAAAATATTTCGGGTCAACCTCGAAAATGGATCTGGATCTGGATTGAGGAGTTCGCCGGAAACTTCGCCGGAGAGAGACGGGGAGGACGCTGGCAGGCTCGAGGGCGGCGGAGGATGACGAGGCCGGAGGGAGACAGCGACGGGGAGGCACGCCCGCGGGGTCGGCGTGGTCGGGCCGGCCGGTTCCGGGCGCGAAGTTCGCCAGAGTTCCGCCGGCGGGCGGCGACTAGACGGTGAGGCGGCGGGGCGCGGAGGAGCCGCGGGAGCGGCGGGGCGTGGAGGAGCCGCGGGAGCGGCGGGTGGCGGAGCCGGGCTCGGGGTGGGCCAACGGTGGGTGGCGGAGGTGCAGGGACACGTGGCGGCATGCGACAGGCACGGGGCGGCGGCGTGATCTATCCGGCCGGACCGGACGTGTCCGGCAGCGGAGAGGGGGCGGGGCTAGGGTTTCGGGACCCGGATTTGGAGGAGTGGGTGCACATATTTATACCTAGAAGAAGGTAGGGGTGTCCAACTGAGGTGTAGTTTTCGCCCACGCGATCGTGATCCGACGGCGGAGGACATGGGAGTGGTTTGGAAGAGTTATTGGGCCGTTTTGGAGGGGTGTTGGGCTGCAACACACACGAGGCCTCTCCGGTTACCCGGTTAACCGTTGGAGTATCAAACGGACTCCAAATGGCACAAAATTTGATAGGAGGTCTACCGATGGTGTACCAAGGCCGCTTGGCAAATCTTGGTCCATTCCGAGAATGTTTAACACCCGCACACGAAAAGAGACAAAAGGGGTACGTCGGTGCACGTAGGAGTGTCAGATTGCAAAACAGACAACGGGGAAAATGCTCAGATGCATGAGACAAACACATATGCAAATGAGATGCACATGATGACATGATATGAAATGCATGACATGAACGAAATGCAAAACAAAGACAAAACCCAAGCATGAAGGGAATCTCATAACTTAGAGCCGAAAATGGGAAGACTCGGAGTACAAATATGGCAAGTTACATCCGGGGTGTTACAGTATCTCACTGGAGCTATGATCCTGTGATGGTTCCTTCTCTGTGGGTGTCCACCGCCCACGCCAATACCCGTCGTTCGCTAGGGTTTTAGTTGTATTAGTGATGTTATATGTATGATACTATTCGGGATGTATTAGTGATAATATTCAATGATGTACAGACGCATGAGATGATTTACTTTTGCTTATTGAATGCATGCTAATTTGAATACTTACTTATTTTATGATTTGGTTTTGCTTATTGAATGCTCATGTCAATATGAGTCCTATAAGATATTTTGAAGTGTATATCTTGTGTTGCTCAAATAGGATATGTGCTTGCCCAAGTGGCCGGTCATGTTTGCAGGTTACACCTCCGAGTGGCCTATGTTTTGCCGGAGTGTTGATTCATTTCCGTTCCGGCAAATTTTAGGCGCTCGATATGTCCTATTTTAGCAAAGGTCATGCCGGATTTTTCCGTGAATTTTGGCATGACTTGTGCCAGAATATGTAGGAAATATCGAGTGCCCCGGATTTGTGTGTTGAGTATCCTGGTAGTTGTCTTCAATCGATTTTCAATTAATGTTACAACTATGAACATAGGAAATGTCTGACGACGAAAAGGATTTCGGTATTTGCAAATACTGTGAAGATGAGCGCGACCTGTGCGACGAAATCTTCCTAGATGATGATAGGCGCTTCAGCATCAAGATGGAGGAGAACTTCGAAGTGGACACAGTAAGTCACAACGGCAAGTCTTTTTCATAATTAAGCATGCCATATCCTTCATTTGCTTCAACTTATAATTTAATTTTATTACTATTCTACTAGCGTATCCCCTGCCATGCAAGAGTTTTTGTCTTGGATAAGATAGGTTTCAGTCATACTATGGAGGTAAATAAAGTTTACTTGAAGACTGAGCATGGTTATATTTTCCACGCAAAATTATACAATGAAGACGACTACACCTACTTTGGATGCAAAACTTGGTGAGCACTATGCAAGACTTATGCATTTGAGCCTAATATGGTTATCACCTTTGATATTCGTCCGGAAGATGATATTGAAGGTAATGCCGACATCTGGGTCGATGTGCAGACGCCTCCAGTTATACCATTATGTGAGTTTCTCAACCATATTTATGTCTTTGATATTGTTTATTCAAAAATAGTTGACAACTAATTTCTATTGTCAGCTTATTTCCGTTCAAGCAAACATGACCAACGCTTGGTAGAAAGGACCTACTACTGTCCCGGGGCTGAACTAAACTGTGAGGAGCTAAGTCATTATGTTTCATGGCTTTAGGATCTTGATACTGTCAAGACAAATTTTCTTCCTGCACTTAGAAATGTTAGTATTGAAAACATGCGACCAATATTGTTCGTACTGAACTACGGTCACATCTATTTAGGAAAGATGGTAAGATTTTTACTATTTGTCCTCAGTGCATCTTTTGCATACATTATTTTTTAAGCTAAACTTCATTGCTAAGTATGTTACTATACGATGTTCTTCAACAGGGACTCCCGATGAATGTTGTGCCTGATTGGATCGAGACTAAAGGTACCATGAATATTGTTAGCTTACGGCCAAGATATCATACAATACACTTTAGTGCATTCAGGATTTCTAATAGCGAGGAATGCTTAATAGTGAAAGACTGGAGCAAAATTGTGAACAATCGCAAAGAAGTACTAAGGGCAGCAATCAGAAGAGCAGCCCACGATTAGGAGACATGTTCATCTGCATGCTCCAACTTGATGAAGGAGGAGTGCTATACATGTTTTATGTTATTTTACCTGAGAGAGAGCAGTAGGAGTGATTAGCTAGCTAGAAATGAGTTTGAAGATGATGATGTGCTACACTATGACTATGATGATTAAATAGCTAGTGTTGGTGGTAATGACTATGATGATTATTATTAACTAATGTTGGTGGTGATTAGATAGCTACTGCAGCTAGTGTTGGTGGTGATTAGCTAGCTAGAATGAGTTTGAAGATGATGATGTGCTACACTATGACTATGGTGATTAAATAAATATTGTTGGTGGTAACGACTATGATAGTTATTAAATAGCTTGTGCTGGCGGATTAGATTCAAGTGGAGGCAACATGTGCTGCACATCGAAAGTACTACTAGTCCAAACTAGATCAAGTTAATTTGGATTAGTAGTATACTTTTGACATGCACCACATATTGCCTCCACTTGAACCTAATCCACCTTCATTTGACACACTATTATGGACATAATGATATAAACCTCATAATTGGTATTGCACCAAAATTTGCATAACGACGTATAAATACACTAAAAATGAAAAAAAGAGTACTAGTAGCGATAGATAGTAAACACGCTACAACTAGCTAGATTAGCAGCAGCGCGGTATAGAACAAACGATGCCGCTATGTGTCTTAGCAGTAGCGCTTGTCGCACGAGCTACTGCTAAGTAATGGCTGTAGCGCCTTATTGGTAGCGTGGCTGCCCGTGCTACTAGTGGGCATTAAACCCGCACTACTACTAGGGTTTTCCCTAGTAGTGTTTGGGCCAACCAAACGCTACTCTGTGACTAGGTAGTTACAAAGGTAGGTTTCGGGCTTGTCCAGACCCATGCTGCAAGACATGGTCGAGCAAGATGGGATTTGCCCCTCTGATCAGGAGAGATATACTCTAGGCCCCTCGTGTGATCTGACCAGGATAAGCATGGCCATGTGACAAGGATTATGAGATAATCTGGTTTGTGGTCGGCATCACTGGAATGAGAAAGAGGTCGGGATAGCACAAGGATGACAGACTCGCCTTGAGCCCGACAACATATATCGTGTGGCAAAGGGAATAGAAGTATGATGTACAGGTTCGCCTAACCAGCTTCATGGTCTGCTTGGTGTTCGGCATGCCTTGCTAGGGGCCGCTACCAACCGTGCAGTTCGGAGGTGATCCGAACTGCGACCAAGCCGTCTTGAACCTAAGGGGTCGCACACTTAAGGGAAGGAATTTACGAGGTCGGATCCGAGGACACTGATCGGATGTGATCCGAGCTGTGTTCAGATTCTGGCTGAGTAGACTTATGGGCTTTAGGGTCCGTGCGAGGCCCAAGTGTTGAGTCCACGACGGACGCCTATATAAAGTGTGGGTGCGGCACACTCATGTGATTGATCGCTTCGGCGCTATCACTAGGGTTTGCATGTGTTGCGAATAGTCACCTCCACTCGACTGTCGACTGTGTGATCGGACCTAGCAGTCTGCCGCACGGTGTTCCTCCTGCACGCACGAATACCGTTAGAGGCGGTGCACTTGCGCCGCTCCGGCGAACCTGTACAAGGGAACCAACGACCGACTATTCAAGGGAGATCGGACAAGGAGGAGACACGCTGCCTCAACTCTTCTGCTGCACGGCACTGCGCATCTAGTGGTAACGAACTGTAATCCATCTCCCATAGCATGTTCTTGGTTGTTCTACGCGTAGGAAAATTTTAATTTGCAGTCGACGCACCCTACCATAGAACCCAACAGTGGTATCAGAGCCTCTGCTATAGGATTTGGTTTCGGATTGTATGCATATTAGATATGTGGAGGCGGCAGATGAGATCTGTTGTCATTGATGAGATCGGCTGTGTGCCCGGTTGATGAGATCAACTGCACATGGGGATCGATGTGGCTATGTTTTCTGATGATCGGATTCGATGAGGTCATGACACAACCTACCCCTACCGGTCGGTATCCACCATCAGGGTTAACAGTGAAACGTAAATCCAAATCGGACTCGCGATGATCGATAAGATCGGTCATATCGGAAACCACTGTGTGCATAGCACCTTGTATTTCACACACAATCACTCAAACCGGTAGAATGCGATTCTACGCGTAACTTTGTTTTGCAGGTTTGATGTAAATAGTATGGCTCATGTGTATGTGATGCATGTGTGTAAATTATGCATGGCCTGCGTGTCATGTTTGTCAGCCGGCAGGAGCCAAAGTGCTGTCATTATATTGTATAATGACCCGCGTGTCGACTTGTGACTCTATGTAAAATTCATTACTAGTTGTAGTAGTTGGATAATAGAGATCAGGTTGGTGGCTTGGCATCCCGACGTGACAAACAAGATGGAGTTCCTAGATGGTCATCGGAGTCGGAGCCGGCCTGGAAGAACATCCATGAAGGAGCATACTATTTCACAATATATGTTTTATTTGTGATTGTTATGCTTCTTGTTTTCTATGCATGTTAGAATGGTATAAAGATCCCTCATTAATATCAATAAATTTGCCATCCCTGATGTTGCACCTTCGCACGTCAAGTACGTCTAGTAGTGGGCTCATAAAATTGGGGTGCTGCTAGGTGTCCTTGAACTGAAGGGTTCGTGTCGGACACGGACATGCACTGCATCAGGTTAACTTGACAAGGCTATCAAAACGGTTTTGGGCCTTGTGGCATAGAAGGTTGGGGCCGGGGTATGAGATACCTTCCCAACCGACATGAGTTGTATAGAGATACGATTAGCAAGGAGTTGCTTACCGGATAGGCATGTCTTCTAGCAGTGATGCTAAAGCTCACTAGTCGCATGTGGTAGTCGGATCCTGAATCACTGAGAGTTCGCAGAGGGATGCCAACTTCAGTGGTAGTATTTATGTTTAACGCTTGAATTACTCTACATAAACACATTGCTTAGTGATTGCATATTTTCTGTTGTAGATCAATGGCACCACCTACTCAACCAAAGTTTGCATTGAAATCAATTCTGGAAAAGGATAAACTGAATGGAACAAACTTTACCACCTGGTATAGAAATCTGAGAATTGTTCTCAAGCACGATAAAAAGGAACATGTTCTAGAGGATCCACTTCCAGAGGAACCTGCTGATAATGCTAGTGCCACAACTAAGAATGCCTACCAGAAACTCGTTGATGAATCAACAGAGATCAGTTGTCTGATGTTGGCTTGTATGGAGCCCGATTTGCAATATCATTTTGAAAATGTTGAGGCTTACGATATGATCGAAAGTCTCAAGAGCATGTTTTAGACACAGGATAGGACCGAAAGGTTCAACATCTGGCAATCCTTGATGGATTGCAAGATGAAGGAAGGTGATCCACGGAGCCCACATGTGATCCAGATGATCGGATATATGCAAGCTTTGGATCATTTGGGCTTCCCTCTCTTGAATGAGCTGGCTACTGATGCAGTTCTGGGTTCTCTACTGCCCAGCTATGGGACGTTCATCTCGAACTATCATATGCATGTCATGGATAAGCAGCTCACTGAATCACATGGGATGCTCAAAGTGGCAGAGCGGGATATTAAGAAAGGTATGCATCAAGTGTTGATGGTGCAGAAATCGGCTAAGTTCAAGAAGAGTTGGTCCAAGAAAAAGGCTAAGGCAAAGGGCACGGAGACGGTAACCTCCGCCGCTGCACCAAAGTCTGGACCGGACTCGAAGACCATTTGCTATCATTGCAAGGAGACCAGTCACTAGAAGAGAAACTGTAGCAAGTGGCTTGCAGAGCATGGCAAGAAGGCCGGAAATGCTTCTTCAGGCAAAGGTACACTTGTTGCATATGTTATAGACATTACCTTGATGACACACCTAATAGCTCTTAGGTATTTGATACCGGATCGGTTGTTCATATTTGCAACTTGATGCAGGGGCTGGTAAGAACTAGGCGTGTGGCACAAGGGGAGATTGACATCAAGGTCGGCAACAAAGCAAGAGTTGCTGCGTTGGAGGTCAGCACGATGCAGCTCCAGCTTCCTTCTGGATTTATTTTGGAATTGAATAATTGTTATTACATTCCTGCACTTAGTCGGAACATTATTTCTGCCTCATGCTTGATGAGTTAGGGTTATGAATTCAATTTAAAGGACAATGGTTGTTCGTTTTATTTGAATGGTATGTTCTACGGCTATGCACCCATTGTTGATGGGCTATTTATATTGAATCTAGAACAGGAACCGGTCTATAACGTGAATGCCAAGAGGCATAAGCCTAATGAGCTAAATCTGACATACTTCTGGCATTGCCGGCTTGGACACATTAGTCTGAAACGCATGAAGAAGCTCCATGATGATGGGCACCTAACCTCATCTGACTTTGAGTCATTCGAGACATGCGAATCATGCTTGCTCGGCAAGATGCCTAAGTCTCCTTTCGCAAAGAGTTACGAGAGGGTGTCCGAGCTATTGGAACTTATACATAGTGATGTGTGTGGTCCAATGAGCACAATTGCCAAAGGTGGCTATCACTACTTCATGACTTTTACCGATGACTTGAGTAGATATGGATATATCTATTTGATAAGGCACAAGTCGGAAACTTTTGAGAAGTTCAAAGAGTTTCAGCACGAGGTTGAGAATCAGCTCGGCAAGACTATAAAACTTCTACGATCAGATCGTGGAGGTGAGTACATGAGCCATGAGTTTGATGGTCATCTGAAAAGCTGAGGTATAGTACCTCAGCTCACACCCCCGGGTATGCCACGGAGAAACGGCGTGTCAGAATGGAGGAATAGCACCTTGTTGGACATGGTTCGGTCAATGATGAGCAAATCGGATTTACCCTTGTCATTCTAGGGATACGCTCTAGAAACTGTAGCTTTCACACTTAACAGGGTACCATCAAAATCCATAGATAAGACACCACATGAGATGTGGATCGGGAAGAGTCTCAGTTTGTCTTTTCTAAAGATTTGGGGTTGTGAAGCAATTATCAAGCGACTTATGTCAGACAAGCTTACAACCAAGTCAGATAAATGCATATTCATGGGATATCCGAGGGAAACCTTGGGATATAGCTTCTACAACCGGAAGAGAACAAAGTGTTTGTTGCTCGGAATGGGGTTTTCCTTGAGAAATAGTTTCTCAGTCGGGAGGCTAGTGGGAGGATAGTCCGACTCGAAGAAATTCGAGTACCACTCGGGGACGGCTCGATGGGTAATGAGATCATACCGGAGTCAGTCGAGGAACCCATAGTGGAAGCGGCACAGGAACCACGGAGGTTGGAAAGATTTGCGCAGAGTGCGTGATGGGTTGTTGCTAGAAAGCGACGAGCCGGCCACGTATGCGGAAACGATGGTGAGCCCAGATTTCGAGGCATGGCTAGAGGCCATGAGATCCGAGTTAAAGTCCATGGATGAAAATCAAGTCTGGGACTTGGTTGATCCGCCACCTGGCGTAAAGGCCATTAGTTGCAAATGGGTCTTTAAGAAAAAAACCGATGTGGATGGAAACATTCAGATCCACAAAGCTCGGCTTGTCGCTAAAGGTTATGGACAAGTTCAAGGAATTGACTATGACGAGACTTACTCGCCGGTAGCGAAGCTGAAGTCGGTGAGGATCATACTAGCTATAGCGGCATATTTTGATTACGAGATATGGCAGATGGATGTCAGAACAGCTTTCCTTCACAGAAATTTAACCGAGGACATGTATATGATACAGCCCGAGGGTTTTGTCGATCTGACTAGCACTAGTAAAGTATGCAAGCTCAAGAGATCCATTTATGGGTTGATGCAAGCATCTCGGAGTTGGAACATTCGTTTTGATGAGGTCTTCACTGGTCTCAGTTTCATCAAAAGAGATGAGGATGCTTGTTTATACAAAC
Source organism: Triticum aestivum (assembly GCF_018294505.1). Classification (NCBI taxonomy): domain Eukaryota; kingdom Viridiplantae; phylum Streptophyta; class Magnoliopsida; order Poales; family Poaceae; genus Triticum; species Triticum aestivum. Next base: position 457,675,843 of record NC_057797.1, read on the forward strand.
AGTTAAGTGGGAGCTCGATTGTGTTTTTGATCTTGTATGTGGATGACATACTACTGATCGGAAATGATATTTCGATGCTGAACTCGGTCAAGGAATCATTGAATGGCAAGTTTTAAATGAAGGACCTTGGTGAGGCAGTTTACATTAGGCATCAAGATCTATAGAGATAGATCAAGGAGGCTGCTCGGCTTGAGCCAAAGCACGCACATAGATAAAGTGTTGAAGCGGTTCAACATGAGTGAGGCCAAGAAAGGGTTCTTGCAAGTCTCACATGGTATGAGGCTAAGAGAGACTCGGAGTCCTTCGGCATCTGATGAGCGATGCAGGATGAGTCGGATTCTATATGCCTCGGCAATTGGATCCATCATGTATGCCATGATATGTACATAGCCTGATGTTGCTTTTGCAATAAGCCTAACAAGTAGGTACTAGGCCAACCCAAGTGAGAGTCACTGGGCAGCGGTAAATACTATTTTGAAGTACCTAAAAAGGACTAAAGAGATGTTCCTAGTTTATGGAGGTGAGGAAAAGCTCGTCGTAAGGGGTTACGCTGATGCTAGTTTCCAAACTTATAGAGATGATTGTGACGCCCGGATAATTAAGCTACAGTGAACCTCTGGTAATGATGCCACATCACCTCGGTTACTGTTGATAAACTCGCGTTGATTTGAAACTAATTCAAATTCAAATTCAAAGACAAGTCAAAATTTCATATTTTCAAATAGTAAAATAAAAATGTAGACTGGGTTGAAAATATTCCCTAACATTTTTTATGGATTATCCAACATATTTTGAATTAATAAAATGCCCCTAACCATTTTAAAATAGAGTTAGCAACAATTAAATTAATCGTTTCAATTCAAATAAATATCTAACCATTTCAAGATAAATTGTAACTTTATGTGATGCATTAAAATATTGCCTAGTAATTATGTGCTAAGTGGTACTTTTAAGAAAGTTCATTTGCTACCTAAAATAAATAGAAAATAGTAACTCTAATTTAAAAACAACAACAACAACAAAACAGAAAGTAAAAAAAGTAAAACCTAGCTACTGTGCACTATACCCACTACTACAGCGTCGTCCTAGCCCAATAGCCGTGTCTTCTTCTATCTCACGTACTGGCCGTCCAGGGCGCGTGCCCTCACGCGCGACCGCGCGGATGCTGCCACGGCGGCACTATAGTGTTCCTGGACAACTACAAAACCTATCCGAGACCCCTTGGACCTGTCCTAACCCTCATTTTCCCTCACACTTCCTTGCCCCCTTCAATTTCTTGGACACCCGACGCAGCCATCGCCGCCGCCTCCCCATTAACTCGGTCACCGGCAACCTCGTACCACCGGAAGATGCCCAGGAGGACCACCTCATCGCGCTGGTCATCCCAATAAAAAGGGCTCATCGCTAAGCTGTCGCATCGCGTCACCATCGCCCGTTCCCCTCGGCACTGTCCATGGAGAGCCGCCGTCGATCCGCATCACCTCGTCCACCCTGGCCCCGTACGAGCTCACCACTTCTACCTCTTGAGCACTGCGTTGGATTTCCTTGAAGAGGAAAGGATGATGCAGCAAAGTAGTGTAAGTATTTCCCTCAGTTTTTGAGAACCAAGCTATCAATCCAGTAGGAGGCTACGCGCGAGTCCCTCGTACCTGCACAAAACAAATAACTCCTCGCAACCAATGCGATAAGGGGTTGTCAATCCCTTCACGGTCACTTACGAGAGTGAGATCTGATAGATATGATAGAATAATATTTTTGGTATTTTTGTGATAAAGATCTAAAGTAAAATAAAACCAAAGGAAATAACTAAGTATTGGAAGATTAATATGATGAAGATAGACCCGGGGACCATAGGTTTCACTAGTGGCTTCTCTCAAGAGCATAAGTATTTTACGGTGGGTGAACGAATTACTGTTGAGCAATTGACAGAATTGAGCATAGTTATGAGAATATCTAGGTATGATCATTTATATAGGCATCACGTCCGAGACAAGTAGACCGACTCCTGCTTGCATCTACTACTATTACTCCACTCATCGACCGCTATCCAACATGCATCTAGAGTATTAAGTTCATGAAAATAGAGTAACGCCTTAAGCAAGATGACATGGTGTAGAGGGATAAATTCATGCAATATGATAGAAAAAACCATCTTGTTATCCTCGATGGCAACAATACAATACGTGCCTTGCTGCCCCTACCGTCACTGGGAAAGAACACCGCAAGATTGAACCCAAAGCTAAGCACTTCTCCCATTGCAAGAAAGATCAATCTAGTAGGCCAAACCAAACTGATAATTCGAAGAGACTTGCAAAGATAACCAATCATACATAAAAGAATTTAGAGAAGAATCAAATATTGTTCATAGATAATCTTGATCATAAACCCACAATTCATCGGTCTCAACAAACACACCGCAAAAAGAAGATTACATTGAATAGATCTCCACAAAAGAGGGGGAGAACATTGTATTGAGATCCAAAAAGAGAGAAGAAGCCATCTAGCTAATAACTATGGACCCGAAGGTCTGAGGTAAACTACTCACACTTCATTGGAGAGGCTATGGTGTTGATGTAGAAGCCCTCCGTGATGGATGCCCCCTCCGGCGGAGCTCCGGAACAGGCTCCAAGATGGGATCTCGTGGATACAGAAAGTTGCGGTGGTGGAATTAGGGTTTTGGCTCCGTATCTGATCGTTTGGGGGTACATAGGTATATATAGGAGGACGGAGTACGTCGGTGGAGCAACAGGGGGCCCACGAGGATGGAGGGCGCGCCTGGGGGGGGGTAGGCACCCCCCTATGTCATGGCTTCCTCCTTTATTTCTTGACGTAGGGTTCAAGTCTCCTGGGTCTTGTTCATTCCAAAAATCACGTTCCCGAAGGTTTCATTCCGTTTGGACTCCGTTTGGACTCCGTTTGGACTCCGTTTGATATTCCTTTTCTTCGAAACCCTAAAATAGGCAAAAAAACAACAATTCTGGGCTGGGCCTCCGGTTAATAGGTTAGTCCCAAAAATAATATAAAAGTGGATAATAAAGCCCAATAATGTCCAAAACAGTAGATAATATAGCATGGTGCAATAAAAAATTATAGATACGTTGGAGACGTATCAAGCATCCCCAAGCTTAATTCTTGCTCGTCCTCGAGTAGGTAAATGATAAAAAAGATAATTTTTGATGCGGAGTGCTACTTGGCGTAATTTCAATGTAATTCTTCTTAATTGTGGTATGAATATTCAGATTTGAAAGATTCAAGATAAAAGTTCATATTGACATAAAAATAATAATACTTCAAGCATAATAACTAAGCAATTATGTCTTCTCAAAATAACATGGCCAAAGAAAGTCCATCCCTACAAAATCATATAGTTTAGTCATGCTCCATTTTCGTCACACAAGAATGCTCTCATCATGCACAACCCCGATGACAAGCCAAGCAATTGTTTCATACTTTAGTAATCTTAAACCTATAAACTTTCACGCAACATATGAGCGCGAGCCATGGACATAACACTATGGGTGGAATAGAATATGATGATGGGGGTTATGTGGAGAAGACAAAAAAGGAGAAGGTCTCACATCAACGAGTCTAATCAATGGGCTATGGATATGCCCATCGATTGATGTTAATGCATGGAGTAGGGATTGCCATGCAACGGATGCACTAGAGCTATAAATGTATGAAAGCTCAACAAAAGAAACTAAGTGGGTGTGCATCCAACTTGATTGCTCACGAAGACCTAGGGCACTTGAGGAGACCCATTGTTGGAATATACAAGCCAAGTTCTATAATGAAAAATTCCCACTAGTATATGAAAGTGACAAAACAAGAGACTCTCTATTATGAGGATTATGGTGCTACTTTGAAGCACAAGTGTGGCAAAGGATAGTAGCATTGTCCCTTCTCTCTTTTTCTCTCTTTTTTTGGGCCTTCTCTTTTTTATGGCCTTTTTTTTAATTCCTCACTTGGGACAATGCTCTAGAAAATGATGATCATCACACTTCTATTTATTTACAACTCAATGGTTACAACTCAATGCTAGAACAAAAGATGACTCTATATGAATGCCTCCGGCGATGTACCTGGATATGCAATGAACCAAGAGTGACATGTATGAAAGAATTATGAATGGTGGCTTTGCCACAAATACTATGTCAACTACATGATCATCCTAAGCAATATGACAGTGATAAATGTATCATGATAAATGGAATGGTGGAAAGTTGCATGGCAATATATCTCGGAATGGCTATGGAAATGCCATAATAGGTAGGTATGGTGGCTGTTTTGAGGAAGATATAAGGAGGTTTATGTGTGAAAGAGCGTATCATATCACGGGGTTTGGATGCACCGGCGAAGTTTGCACCAACTCTCAATGTGAGAAAGGGCAATGCACGGTACCGAAGAGGCTAGCAATGATGGAAGGGTGAGAGTGCGTATAATCCATGGACTCAACATTAGTCATAAAGAACTCACATACTTATTGCAAAAATCTACACATCATCAAAAACTAAGCACTACGTGCATGCTCCTAGGGGGATAGATTGGTAGGAAAAGACCATCGCTCATCCCCGACCGCCACTCATAAGGAGGACAATCAAAGAACACCTCATGTTTCAAATTTGTTACATAACGTTTACCATACGTGCATGCTACGGGACTTGCAAACTTCAACACAAGAATTTCTCAAATTCACAACTACTCAACTAGCACGACTTTGATATTATTACCTCCATATCTCAAAACAATCATCAAACATCAAACTTCTCTTAGTATTCAAAACACTCATAAGAAAAATTTACTAATCTTGAATACCTAGCATATTAGGATTATTTAAACAAATTACCATGCTATTTAAGATTCTCAAAATAATCTAATTGAAGCATGAGAGATCAATAGTTTCTATAAAACAAATCCACCACCGTGCTCTAAAAGATATAAGTGAAGTACTAGAGCAAAACTATATAACTCAAAAAGATATAAGTGAAGCACATAGAGTATTCTAACAAATTCCAAATCATGTATGGCTATCTCAAAAGGTGTGTACAGCAAGGATGATTGTGGTAAACTAAAAAGCTAAGACTCAAATTATACAAGACGCTCCAAGCAAAAGACATATCATGTGGTGAATAAAAATATAGCTCCAAGTAAAGTTACCGATAGAAGTAGACGAAAGAGGGGATGCCTTCCGGGGCATCCCCAAGCTTTGGCTTTTAGGTGTCTGTAGATTATCTTGGGGGTGCCATGGGCATCCCCAAGCTTAGGCTCTTGCCACTCTTTGTTCCATAATCCATCAAATCTTTACCCAAAACTTGAAAACTTCACAACACAAAACTTAAAGTAGAAAATCTCATGAGTTCCGTTAGCGAAAGAAAACAAAAGACCACTTCAAGGTACTGTAATGAACTCATTATTTATTTATATTGGTGTTAAACCTATTGTATTCCAACTTCTCTATGGTTTATAAACTATTTTACTAGCCATAGATTCATCAAAATAAGCAAACAACACACGAAAAACAGAATCTGTCAAGAACAGAACAGTCTGTAGTAATCTGTAGCTAGCGCAAGATCTAGAACCCCAAAAATTCTAAAATAAATTGCTGGACGTGAGGAATTTATATATTAATCATCTGAAAAAATAATTAACTAAATAGCACTCTCCAAATAAAAATGGAAAGCAGTTCTCGTGAGCGCTAAAGTTTCTGTTTTTTTTTTGAAAGGAAAGCGGTAGGGGAAGCCCCCCACAGCGAGTTTTTTTAAATAATAAGAACCCAAATACACGCCCTTGAGGACTTGAACCTGGGTGGCTGGGTTGTACATCCACTCCACTAGCCAACTGAGCTAGGCTCACTTCCTTAAAGTTTCTGTTTTTTACAGCAAGATATCAAGACTTTCCCCAAGTCTTCCCAACGGTTCTACTTGGCACAAATACTAATTAAACACAAAAAACACAACCAAAATAGAGGCTAGATAAATTATTTATTACTAAACAGGAGCAAAAAACAAGGAATAAAAATAAAATTGGGTTGCCTCCCAACAAGCGTTATCGTTTAACGCCCCTAGCTAGGCATAAAAAGCAAGGATAGATCTAGGTGTTGCCATCTTTGGTAGGCAATCCATAAGTGGATCTCATAATAGATTCATAAGGTAATTTCATTTTCTTTCTAGGAAATTGTTCCATGCCTTTCCTTAATGAAAATTGGAATCTAATATTTCCTTCCTTCATATCAATAATTGCACCAATCGTTCTAAGGAAAGGTCTACCAAGAATAATAGGACATGAAGGATTGCAATCTATGTCAAGAACGATAAAATCTACGGGCACATAATTCCTATTTGAAACAATAAGAACATCATTAATTCTTCCCATAGGTTTCTTAATAGTGGAATCCGCAAGGTGCAAGTTTAGAGAGCAATCATCAAAATCACGGACCTAACAAATCACACAAAGTCTAGCATTCATGATCTTTAATCTTAATTCTAATAGTTGGTTCCCACTCATCATAAAGTTTTCTAGGAATAGAAAATTCCAACTCAAGTTGTTCTTCATAAGATTGCATCAAGGCATCAACGATATGTTTAGTAAACGCTTTATTTTGACTATAAGCATGAGGAGAATTTAGCACGGATTGCAACAAGGAAATACAATCAATTAAAGAGCAATTTTCATAATTAAATTCCTTGAAATCCAAAATAGTGGGTTTAGCAACATCTAGGGTTTTAATTTCTTCAATCCCACTTTCATCAAATTTAGCATCAAGATCGAAAAACTCTAAACTTTTGGAATGCCTTCTAGGTAAAGGTGGATCATATTCAGTCCCATCATTATCAAGATTCATATTGCAAAACAAAGATTTAATAGGGGACACATCAATAACTTTTAGATCTTCATCTTTATTTTCATAGGAACTAGAAGAACACGCTCTCATAAAGGCATCTTTCTTAGCACGCATCCTAGTGGTTCTTTCTTTGCACTCATCAATGGAAATTCTCATGGCTTTGAGAGACTCATTGATATCATGCTTAGGAGGAATAGATCTATGTTTCAAAGAATCAACATCAAGAGAAATTCTATCAACGTTCCTAGCCAACTCATCAATCTTAAGCAATTTTTCTTCAATCAAAGCATTGAAATTCTTTTGCAAAGTAATAAATTCTTTAATATTAGATTCAAAATCAGAGGGCATCTTATTATAATTTCCATAAGAATTGTTGTAGGAATTACCATAATTATTAGAGGGATTACTAGGATACGACCTAGGATTAAAATTTCCTCTATACGCGTTATTACGAAAATTGTTCCTACCAACAAAATTCACATCCATAGATTCATTATTATTCTCAATCAAAGTAGACAAGGGCATATCATTAGGATCAAAAGAAACACTCTTACTAGCAAATAATTTCATTAGTTCATCCATCTTTCCACTCAAAACATTAATTTCTTCTATCACATGGACCTTTTTATTACTAGATCTTTCAGTATGCCATTGACAATAATTAACCATAATATTATATAGGAGTTTAGTAGCTTCTCATAAAGTGGTTTCCATAAAAGTTTCTCCCACGGCCGAATCTAAAAGATTTCTAGAAGCAAAATTCAATCTGGCATAAAATTTTTGTATAATCATCCACAAATTCAAACCATGAGTAGGGCAATTACGTATCATTAATTTCATCCTCTCCCAAGCTTGTGCAACATGTTCATGATCAAGTTGCTTAAAATTCATAATATCGTTTCTAAGGGAGACGATCTTAGCGGGAGATAAAAGCATCTTTGCACTTGTTCCAAGAATCCATACTATTTTTAGGCAAAGACAAAAACCAAGCTTTAGCACGATCTCTAAGCGAAAAAGGAAATAGCTTCAATTTAACAATATCATTATCCACATCTTTCTTATTTTCCATATCACACAAATCAATGAAGCTATTAAGATGGGTAGCGGCATCTTCACTAGGAAGGACGGAAAATGGATCTTTCATGACAAGATTCAGTAAAGCGGCATTAATTTCACAAGATCCAGCATCGGTAAGAGGAGCAATCGAAGTGCTAATAAAATCATTATTGTTGGTATTGGTAAAGTCACACAATTTAGTGTTATCTTGAGCCATCGTTACAAGCAATCCAACACACAAGCAAACAAAAAGCAAGCGGGCAAAAAGAGGCAAATAGAGAAAGAGAGGGAGGATAGAGAGAGAGGGCGAATAAAACAGCAAGGGTGAAGTGGGGGAGAGGAAAACGAGAGGCAAATGGAAAATAATGTAATGCGGGAGATAAGGGTATGTGATGGGTACTTGGTATGTTGACTTTTGCGTAGACTCCCCGGATATGGCGCCAGAAATCTTCTTGCTACCTCTCGAGCACTGCATTGGATTTCCTTGAAGAGGAAAGGATGATGCAGCAAAGTAGCGTAAGTATTTCCCTAAGTTTTTGAGCACTAAGGTATCAATCCAGTAGGAGGCTATGCGCGAGTCCCTCGTACCTGCACAAAACAAATAACTCCTCGGAACCAACGCGATAAGGGGTTGTCAATCCCTTCACGGTCACTTACGAGAGTGAGATCTGATAGATATGATAGAATAATATTTTTGGTATTTTTGTGATAAATATGCAAAGTAAAATAAAAGCAAAGGAAATAACTAAGTATTGGAAGAATAATATGATGAAGATAGACCCGGGGGCCATAGGTTTCACTAGTGGCTTCTCTCAAGAGCATAAGTATTTTACGGTGGGTGAACGAATTACCGTTGAGAAATTGACAGAATTGAGCATAGTTATGAGAATATCTATGTATGATCATGTATATAGGCATCACGTCCGAGACAAGAATACCGACTCCTGCCTGCATCTACTACTATTACTCCACTCATCGACTGCTATCCAGCATGCATCTAGAGTATTAAGTTCATGAAAACAGAGTAACGCCTTAAGCAAGATGACATGATGTAGAGGGATAAATTCATGCAATATGATAAAAAAAACACCTTGTTATCATCGATGGCAACATTACAATACGTGCCTTGCTGCCCCTACTATCACTGGGAAAGGACACCGCAAGACTGAACTCAAAGCTAAGCACTTCTCCCACTGCAAGAAAGATCAATCTAGTAGGCCAAACCAAATTGATAATTTGAAGAGACTTGCAAAGATAACCAATCATACATAAAGAATTCAGAGAAGAATCAAATATTGTTGATAGATAATCTTGATCATAAACCCACAATTCATCGGTCTCAACAAACACACCGCAAAAAGAAGATTACATCGAATAGATCTCCACAAGAGAGGGGGAGAACATTGTATTGATATCCAAAAAGAGAGAAGAAGCCATCTAGCTAATAACTATGGACCCGAAGGTCTGAGGTAAACTACTCACACTTCATCGGAGAGGCTATGGTGTTGATGTAGAAGCCCTCCGTGATGGATGCCCCCTCCGGCGGAGCTCCGGAACAGGCCCCAAGATGGGATCTCATGGATACAGAAAGTTGCGGTGGTGGAATTAGGGTTTTGGCTCTGTATCTGATCGTTTGGGGGTACATAGGTATATATAGGAGGAAGGAGTACGTCGGTGGAGGGCGTGCCTAGGGGGGGTAGGCGCGCCCCCCTACCTCGTGGCTTCCTCCTTTATTTCTTGACGTACGGTCCAAGTCTCCTGGGTCTTGTTCATTCCAAAAATCACGTTCCCGAAGGTTTCATTCCGTTTGGACTCTGTTTGATATTCCTTTTCTTCGAAACCCTAAAATAGGCAAAAAAACAGCAATTCTGGGCTGGGCCTTCGGTTAATAGGTTAGTCCCAAAAATAATATAAAAGTGGATAATAAAGCCCAATAATGTCCAAAACAGTAGATAATATAGCATGGAGCAATCAAAAATTATAGATATGATGGAGACGTATCAACCACCGACCTCCTCTCGGTGACCAGCGTGGATCCCCCGCCTTTCCCCATAGTTTCCATCAACTTAGCCGCCGCCCAAGTCCTCCCGGCCCATGGATGCACCTCGCCTTGTCCGGCCACTCCCACCGGCCACCCTAGGCTGCTCCCCCTACGCATCCTGAGTGCACGCGCGTAGCCCCCCGCGCGCCACCCCTGCCCGCTCACTGCCACCCCGCGCCTCCCCCCATCAGTGTCCGTCACTGGTCGCCGAGGCCGCCCTGACCGAGCGTCGCCCACCGTTGTCGACTACGTCGCGCGCCCCGCGCTTGCTCGCCACAGCCCCTTGTCACGCCCCCACCCTGACGCCCCGCGCGCGTGTGACGTCCTCGATTTGACCGTTAACTAATCATACATGCAAATGTGCACAATCAAGATCAGGGACTCACGGGAAGATATCATAACACAACTCTACAAATAAAATAAGTCATACAAGCATCATATTACAAGCCAGGGGCCTCGACGGCTCGAATACAAGAGCTTGATCATAGACGAGTCAGCGGAAGCAACAATATCTGAGTACAGACATAAGGTTAAACAAGTTTGCCCTAAGAAGGCTAGCACAAACTGGGATACAGAAGGAAAGAGGCGCAGGCCTCCTGCCTGGGATCCTCCTAAACTACTCCTGGTCGTCGTCAGCGGCCTGCACATAGTAGTAGGCACCTCCATTGTAGTAGGAGTCGTCGTCGACAGTGGCGTCTGGCTCCTAGGCTCCAACGTCTGGTCGCAACAACCGGGTATAGAAAGGGGAAAAAGCAGGAGCAAAGCAACCGTGAGTACTCATCCAAAGTACTCGCAAGCAAGGAGCTACACTACATATGCATTGGTATCAATGAAAGGGGTAGTACATGTGGACTGAACTGCAGAATGCCGGAATAAGAGGGGGATAGCTAGTCCTATCGAAGACTACGCTTCTGGAAACCTCCATCTTGAAGCAGTAGAAGAGAGTAGATGGTAAGTTAACCAAGTATCATCGCATAGCATAATCCTACCCGGTGATCTCCCCTCGTCGCCCTATGAGATAGTGATCATCGGGTTGTATCTGGCACTTGGAATGGTGTATTGTATTAAGTATCCAGTTCTAGTTGTCATAAGGTCGAGGTACAACTCCGGGTCGTCCTTTTACTGAGGGACACGGCTATTCGAATAGATAAACTTCCCTGCAGGGGTGCACCACATTTCCCAACACGCTCGATCCCCTTTGGCCGGATACACTTTCCTGGGTCATGCCCGTCCTCAGAAGGTCAACACGTCGCAGCCCTACCTAGGCACAATAGAGAGGTCAGCACGCCGGTATAAATCCTATGCGCGCAGGGTTCTGGGCCCATCGCTCATTCCACACATGCACGTTGCGAGGGCGGCTGGTGAGCAGACCTAGCAACCTCCATTTCCAAGGAAGTCGTGTTACGCAGTCCAACTCGGCGCGCGCCGCTCAGTCGCTGACGTCACGAAGGCTTCGGCTGATACCACGACATCGAGTGCCCATAACTATTCCTGCGTAGTTGGTTAGTGCGTATAGGCCAGTGGCCAGAATCAGATCAAATACCAAGATCTCGTTAAGCGTGTTATCTTGAAGTAACCGCGAACGCCAACCAGGGCCAGGCCCACCTCTCTCCTGGGTCTTTACTCTGGGACTTTGAACTCTATTCTACTCGGGTTAAACGAATTCACTAAGTTTAACATTAGAATCTCGTGATCACTTTCACCGGAGAGCACCCTATTACGATGATCATTTGCTGCACTAGAAGATTCCGAGGATACTCTATGATGTTCTCTCTAGACTTTGTGTCGTCTCTATTGCAATTCCCTTCCATCGATAAACCCCCATGGATAACCACATGCAATTGCCATTGATATTCCCCGTTGATCTTGTGATGGCAAGATACCCTGAAATTCTTGCTATTGTCGCGAGAATACATTGTGCCTACTGCCTTGCAGTTCTTTGCCACATGAACACCCCTACGGATAATTCCATGCACTTACCGATTATCCGCTCATCCCCAGTTGTTCAGGTGTTTCACAAAAGTTTTCTATATATTATTCGATCCTCCAAAAATCCTTAGCAGCTTATTGCTCTGCAAATACTTTTCTGCTTGCATTATGGGTGCTTCCCATATGTCTGGCAATATTTATTAGCCTCCTTTGACACCGTCATTTTGATCCTATTGATTCAACATGAGTGCGAATGCACGTGATCATCGGTTGATCCTTTTAAATTATCTTTCCAGCTCAGATGTCATCTTAAACATGAGCTGGTTATCGACCAATCAAATTACCGTTGATTGTACCCCTAAGTCTCTTCAACTTATCCATTCTTAATCAGACCGATGGCTTCCGATCCCTTGATTTGGAAATGATAACTCCCTTGCATTTGAGCTTGAATTAGTCAGTTGTTTCAATAATCCGATGCCCTTTCGTTCCTTCTTCCTCTGATAGTGTACCGATACTCGCATCAGCTCCACTGTAGACCACAAGACCCCTTATTGGATTATTATCCAACAATGTCCTTCATATTCAATAACCTTGTGAGCCTTTCCATGGGTACATAATGCCTTTGGTAATTTGTATCCTCTGCTTTGATAACCATACTCTACTTTTGATCTTGTACTATTTACTCCAAAGTTTGTGGTATATATTCCTAGATGCCCCGATGGGTTGAACCAATGACTTCCCTAATCTGTGTGAACCCGAAATATTTCATGGGTCATATTTCTCTGGTATTGCACCAGGTAAAACATTCAACAACTAATGTCATTTTCGAAATATGAGAGGTGAATGGAAGGTTATGCATTGAGGAAGTGGGAGTCGACCTTGAACCTTTGTGTTCATGCCCATGGACACGATGTAGATCCTATCATGGAAGCTTCTTGTAATAATAATTGTTTCCTTCATATAATATCCTTTGGTATCGGTGAATTGATCCTTTGCAATCATGGTTCCGACCATATGTTCTTCTTTGATCCCATTTCTCGGACAAGTTTAAGCACTTGTCTTTTGTGGATCAATACACCTGTCCAACCTTTACTTTGGTCTGTCGTCGAGTATTGCCCACCTAGTATCTCGAGATTGTCACGGAACTGCATAACTTCTTATGAGTTCTTCGTCAAGTACTACATTCTCAATGATTCCGAATTTTTCACGGGATCTGAGTTATTAAACCCTCAAGGACACCATAACTAAATCGAGTCTGCATCGCTATTAAACAACTCTTAGTAATCTTCTTTACTTGCGAGTTTCTACTCGATCACGTCATCCCAAGCCTCACCGACTATATCAGTACCGTGATGATTTTAATTGTGCTACCTGGTCCTTCTTTCCAGAGCACCAATTTCGGTGATGAGCTAAGCTTACGTCGATCTTCCTTGTCTTGTCGTATCACCTCAAACAAGAAGCTTGATTCCGAGTTGGTGTCGTATTCATGGTTCCAGTAATCTTTCTCTGCGTTAGTCATGTTGCTTGATGTAGTCGTTGTTCAATTGCTTCGTGGAGCCTCTCAACAAAATTTTTCATGATCATCATCAGCATTCTGAGCTCTTCCAGGATATTAATCGAATTCATGATAAGTGCCATCCTCATCCCTTAGTAATTTGAGTTACCATCGGCAACATCATTACCTTCCGTTCATCATAAACATGTTCATGTTACGGATGCAACTTGCTATCTAGCTTGTATTATGCTCTACCTTGAAGTATAACTGTCTTTCTTGTCACGGATGTTATGAGGATTGCTCCACCTCTTAATAATTCTTAGTATAGTGATACTTCTCCCATCACCATTTTTTCTTGGTTCCCATGTTGATTCTAGCCAGGATACCAACAGGTGAACGGTGTTGTTTGGATTATATACTTCTAGGAACCATATTGCTTTGAAGTTAATGGTCGGCAGTTCATTCTTAGACTAATTTTTATTGAATCACCATCCTAACATTGATCATACTACCTAAGCCCATATTTCGGGTGCACCTTTCAACCAATGTTTAAATTGGGTATTTTTTCCCTCGAGCATACCTCATTATATCATTTGATTTGACAAATGTTATCTCCTTGTTCACCTAATTGTGGAGATCCATCTTTTGGAAATCTCAATGAATTGTCGCTAAGTTCATCAGCCACCTCCTCATCCTCTCCTTGGTTTAATGATGAACTCTTGTTTCAGAACTCGCTTTCTTAGTTCATTTCCCGAGAATCTTACAATGTCTTCTCGTCAATTTGTGTTGCACCTTTTCTTCTCAGGCATCTTGAGTCTGAGGTATCCTGACACCAATCAGATCTGAAACTCGGTTAGATATGATGGTTGGAACATTTTCCAAGAGTCGTATTAATGGTCTTTATATAACCCAGTAAGGTGACGTCATGCCTAGCACACCTGGCCGGAGGACCTATTGCAATTGTATCCTTTTAGCAAGGTTAGCCATTCGTCCATGAGGAAATTGTAAGACTTATTCTATAAGTTGTTCCTAATTGGTCCTTGTGTATCCAAAGTCCGAGCTTTGCTTGAAGACCATGTCAATGCTATCTCGAAGCATGTCTGTGGTACTCCGATCTTCGATGAGAACACTTGAAGCGAATGCTAAATTTTCTTTATCAATCATTCAAACACCGTTGTATGGGTAATGTCATGAAATTCCTCTCCCGGTACCTAAATGGTTTTCTACCTTCTATCATACCATCGATATAATGCTTTGTTTGTCCTTGGGAAGGTTATACTCCTAATATATGTGTTAAAACACATTTTACTTTCCAGTGTTCTTTTCAAACTGATAATCACATTTTCCCTTCCATTGTTTTGTTTAACCTTGCTTGTGATCTATATGATCTAAGAAGTAATATTCTCCTACTTATGTAAACACCTCTGAGGGAGTCCTGGATTAGGGGGTGTTCGGGTAGCCGGACTATACCTTCAGCCGGACTCCTGGACTATGAAGATACAAGATTGAAGACTTCGTCCTGTGTCCAGATGGGACTTTCCTGTGCGTGGAAGGCAAGCTTGGCGATGCGGATATTCAAGATCGCCTACCATTGTAACCGACTCTGTGTAACCCTAACCCTATTCGGTGTCTATATAAACCGGAGGGTTGTAGTCCGTAGGCAACCAACTCCATACACAACAATCATACCATAGGCTAGCTTCTAGGGTTTAGCCTCCTTGATCTCATGGTAGATCTACTCTTGTACTACCCATATCATCAATATTAATCAAGCAGGAGTAGGGTATTACCTCCATCGAGAGGGCCTGAACCTGGGTAAAACAAAGTGTCCCCTGTCTCCTGTTACCATCCGGCCTAGACGCACAGTTCAGGACCCCCTACCCGAGATCCGCCGGTTTTGACACCGACATTGGTGCTTTCATTGAGAGTTCCTCTGTGACGTCACAATCAGGAAGGATGCCTCCTCCCGTCTTTAAAGACGGTGCCGTTGCTAAGGGAGCCTTGGCTGTCGGCTAAACCCTCCGGCTAGGTGGTTTCCTCATGACCGCCTGTTCGGCTGTTGCGCCGACGGTGACCTCTCGGGTCATCAAAAGCAACCTACACGTCAGCTCAGAACTCGCCGAGCAGCTAGATCCAATGGAGCTCTCTTCTGTAAACGAGCTCTTGGATCGCATCGCCGCCCTGGGGGTCGCTACGGATTACGACCAGGTTGGGCTTAAACCCGATCTAAGAGAAATTAACTCTCCCCAAGTCACCCACCACGTTGCCGTGGTAGAGGCGCAGTGCGGCGACCCTTCATCTATTTTAAGGACTAGCTACGTCCGAATTCCCGACCCCTCCAAGCCGGATACCCGCGGAGAGGAGGATGTAACTCAAGACCTGAGCTTAGGATCAGGCAACGGGCTAGATTCGTTGGACAACATCCAAGAATCCGAACTTCAGAGTTTGGAAACTCTTCGGCCTCCAAATCTTGGATTGGGTGAGGTTTCAGATTCAACGACACCCGCCCACCCGGACATAAGCGATCTCTCCCAAATCAGGCAGAGGCCCGAGGAAACAGTACATCATTACTAGGCCAGATTCCTCCTGGTTATGAACAGGATAAAGGATTGCCGCGAGGGAGACACAGTCTCTATTTTTTGCAGTAATTGCACGGACGAGGGAATCCTTAACACCGTAAGCCGTCGTGATATTACACGCTTCGCTGACTTGGCGTCCATAGTACAAAAATACTGTGCGATGGAAAGCGCCTGGAAAACCGAAATAAAATTTTGGGACAATCCGGCCTTGAATAGTAATCCCGTCCGAACTAAGAGGGTGCATCATCATAGGACACCCGGGATAAACACCAAAAAGCCAAAACCCTCTACAGGGCATGGAACCGTACTGGAAAGGTGGCTTGATGGACCCTGTAGAATTCACAGTACAGAGGACGCCACACCAACTCACAGCCTTAGAGCATGTTGGATACTCCGGCAGGTGGCCAAAATCGGCGAGGACCTCTTAATCCTGGAGGCTGCAGAAAGCCAGCCCGAGGACACCAGTACCATTCTCACAGTCTTCGAGACTTTCGCATCAAACAATATGCGAAAAAGAACACTCCGCAGCCTCGCCGAAGTCTACCAAGTTGCAACAATAAATCCATGGAGCGACACTGCTATTACCTTCAACGCAAGTGATGAACCTAAATTCCGAACAGCCCGAGCACCAGCCGCATTGGTCCTCAGTCCCATAGTGGACGACTTTCGCCTCACCAAGGTGCTCATGGATGGAGGCAGCGGACTGAACCTCATTTACGAGGAAACCCTTCAAAAAATGGAAATAGATTGGAACCGCATCGAGCGAAGCAGCACAACCTTTAAAGGAATAATCCCCAGTCGGGAAGCGCGCTGCATAGGAAAAATCACACTAGATGTGGTGTTTGGCATGCCAGATAATTACAGGTCCGAAGAAGTCACGTTTCAGGTGGCCCCGTTTAAAAGCGGACATCACGCTTTACTAGGGCGGGAAGCATTCACAATCTTCAAAGAAATACCCCATTACGGGTACATGAAGCTTAAGATGCCCGGGCCGAATGGAATTATCACTCTAGCTAGTGATCCGGACATAGCACTCCGCACCGAAAACAAGACGGCCGCATTAGCCCTTGAGGCACTATCCGAAGCCTTAGCGGCCGAGGAACTGACTGCGCTGCGCTCCATGGTTAACATGGATGATGTGATACTCAACAAGAGATCCAAATCCACATCCTTCAAGCCAGCTGACGAAATAGTCAAATTCCAGGTTCATCCAACGGACCCCAATAAAACAGCTTCCATCGGGGCACGACTAAACCCTAATGTAGACGCCGCACTGCGAGAGTTCTTACGAGAGAACTGGGACATTTTCGCCTGGCACCCTTCAGACATGCCAGGGATCCCACGCAGGCTGGCCGAACACAGCTTAAATATCCTAAAAGGATTCAAACCTGTCAAACAAGCCCTTCGGTGTTTTTCCGAACCCAAGAGACATGCTATAGGAGAGGAGCTAGCCAAGCTATTGGAGGCCGGATTCATTAGAGAAATAAAACATCCGGACTGGCTAGCAAACCTGGTGATGGTACCAAAGAAGGACAAATCCTGGCGCCTGTGTGTCGATCTTAAAGACCTTAACAAGGCTTACCCAAAGGATCCCTCCCCCCTTCCCCGTATCGATCAAATTATCGATGCCACCGCAGGACATGATTCGTTGTGTTTCCTCGACGCATACTCTGGTTACCATCAAATCAAGATGGCAGAATCAGACCAAGCTGCAACATCATTCATCACACCATACGGCCCATTCTGCTTCAACACAATGCCCTTCGGGCTGAAAAACACCGACGCAACATATTAGCGCATGATCCAGACATGTCTGGCAAACCAGGTCGGCAAAACAGTGGAGGCGTACGTGGATGATGTGGTCGTCAAATCAAGGCATGTCGAATCCCTAGTAAACGACTTGACGTTTACATTCGATAACCTCCGACAATATGACATCAAGCTCAACCCAGAAAAATGCGTCTTCGGCGTTCCAGCCGGAAAGCTCTTGGGCTTCATTGTATCCGGTAGAGGAATTGAAGCAAACCCAGCCAAGATCCGAGCTTTATCACAATTGGATGTCCCAAAGGACCTCAAACAAATACAAAAATTAACCGGATGCGTGGCGGCTTTAAGCCGCTTCATCTCCCGCTTGGGAGAAAAGGCACTACCCCTCTATCGCCTCCTTCGGCGCACCAAACACTTCGAGTGGACGGAGGCCGCCACGGCCGGACTCGATGAAATAAAAGCCATATTGGCAACAAACCCAGTCCTGGCCGCGCCGAACACCGGCGAACCAATGTTATTATACATTGCAGCAACACATCAAGTTGTCAGCGCATTGCTTGTTGTCGAGCGGGAAACGGATGGACACAAATTCCCCCTTCAAAGGCCGGTCTACTATGTATCCACTGTCCTCACTCCATGCAAATCACGATACCCGCATTATCAAAAGATTGCATACGCGGTATTCATGGCATCCCGAAAGCTACGACACTACTTCCAAGAGTGTTCCATAACAGTAGCCTCGGAAGTACCACTCAACGATATTATCAACAACCGCGACGCAACGGGCCGGATTGCAAAATGGGCCATCGAGCTCCTCCCGTTCGATATAACCTATAAGCCACGGCGAGCTATCAAATCGCAAGTGTTGGCCGACTTCGTCGCAGAATGGACGGAGGCCGAGCTCCCTAAAGAGTATGGCACATATTCAAACTGGATTATGCATTTCGACGGCTCCAAAATGTTGGCCGGACTGGGGGCTGGCGTCGTCCTGACGTCCCCCATAGGAGACACAGTCCAATATGTGCTCCAGATCATGTACATAGATTCCAACAATGCAGCCGAATATGAGGCCCTCTTACATGGTCTTCGGATAGCAGTATCCATGGGTATCCAGCGCCTAGAGGTACGCGGGGATTCAAACCTCGCGATATCCCAAATAAATGGAGACTTAGACGCCAAGGACCCAAAAATGGCAGCTTACCGCAACGCCGTCCTAAAGAAATGTCAGCTTGGTTCAAAGGGCTGGAGTTTCACCATATAGCCCGAGAAAACAATCAGGCAGCGGATGTCCTGGCACGCATCGGAGCAAAACGCGATGCAATCCCCCCCCCAACATCTTTTTGGAAAGATTGTTCAAGCCATCCGTAGCATGGGAGGGGGAACCCACAAACAACAGCCCGGACCCAGCCGCACCACTCGACGCCGAACAATCTGACACAATTGGAGGCTCTGCCAACGAAATTACACCTTCAGCCCACGTAATAATGGCGTTCATCGCCCCATGGACAGAACCATTCCTAGCCTACCTTACTAGGCAGGAACTCCCGGAGGACCAAAACGAGGCCCGCTACATAGTGCGGCGATCTAAAGCCTATAGAGTCCATGAGGGAGAGCTTTATAAGAAAAGCACTACCGGAGTCCTTCAAAGGTGCATCTCCGAAGAGGAAGGGCGGAACCTTCTGGCTGAAATTCATGCCGGACTCGGTGGTCACCATGACGCTGCTCAGTCCCTTGTTAGCAAGGCTTTCCATATAGGCTTTTATTGGCCGACGGCCCGGGCAGACGCTCAGGACCTAGTCCAACGATGCGCTGGTTGCCAACTTTTTGCCAACCAAAGCCACATGCCACCCACCGCACTCCAAACTATACCCATCACCTGGCCTTTTGCGGTTTGGGGGCTTGACATGGTCGGACCCCTTAAAGGTGGGACCGATAGGAAAAAATACTTACTGGTCATGGTGGATAAATTCACCAAATGGATAGAAGCAAAGCCTGTTAAAATGGCCGAATCCAGACCTGTGATAGACTTCATATCCGGGGTTGTACACCGTTATGGCATCCCCCATAGCATCATAACCGATAATGGTACAAACTTTACCGCCGACGAGGTAAAACTCTGGTGCAAAAACATGGGCATCAAGCTCGATTATGCTTCCGTCTATCACCCACAAATCAACGGCCAGGTCGAACGTGCAAATGGTCTTATCATGAGCGGCATTAAACCCAGACTGGTGCGGTCCCACAAGGAATCTAACACGCACTGGGTAGAGGAGCTCGACTTCGTGCTATGGGGGCTGCGGACCACGCCAAATCGCACCACCGGATACACACCATTTTTTATGGTGTACGGCGCAGAGGCAGTTCTGCCCTGCGACATAATTCATGACTCACCTAGAGTGCGCATGTACGAAGAAAGAGAAGCCGAGCTCGATCGGCAGGACAACTTGGACGCCCTGGAGGAGGAGCGTGACGTGGCAAAAGCCCGTTCCGCATTTTATCAACAGCAGGCCCGAAGATATCAAAGCAGAGAAGTACGGGCCAAAAATTACAATGTTGGCGAACTAGTTCTACGCCTGCCGGATAAGAAAAAGGACAAACTCAAGCCCAAGTGGGAAGGTCCATTCATAATCGACCAAGTCCTGACTGGCGGGCCGTACCGCCTGCGAGATGCGTCGGACAACCGACTCGAGCCGAACCCGTGGAACGCCACCCATCTCCGAAGATTCTATGCCTAGCGCCGGACTCTGTGTTCGTCTCCTTCCTCTGTCCATTTTTTGCATTTTTCTGTCTTACATTTCTCTCCTTCCCCTCTTTTCTTTTATAGCCCTTAAAGGCTCATCTAGTGACGCGCTAATCGCGCTCATTAAACCTGGGGGCTTCTTTAACAGAAGCTTATTTATACGGGCTTCACGCCCAACACATGCGTCAAACTTCCGCATGTACCTTTTTCTTCACCATTATATGCATCGATATGACTTAAGTTTTGGCCAAGCTGGGTTGCCTGGCTCCTGTGCTTACCCCTACGTTCCCGATTGTTCGGCTAGGCGGTAAAGGGAGCACCTCTGCGATTGTTACTGCCGGGTCAGCCGGATGTGTACCTCAGACTGGGTGATGCCGAAAGCTAGCGTTCTTAAGGGGATATTCGGTCGGTGAGATAAAAGATGATCTTTTTACTCATTTTTATGCGCCCCCAAATGCTTTTTTTCTGCGTCTTTTTACGCAGTCCGGACATGCACTTTAGGGCATGCCTCCCAGCGAAAGGAACCCCTAACAGAACTATTCTCTCTGGAAGATGTTTCTTACTAACCATGTAATATAACATAACTAGTTGGGCACTTGTCTGATAAAGCACTAATGACCCCTACGCCTGGTCTCCACGCATACCACGGTTCTTATATAACCGCTATGGTATTCGGACACACTCCGAACCGTCAGGTCCCGAGGTTGAAGCGAATAGGTCGGCAACGACAAACGATCTACAATCCGGCTAGAAGGCATTACACATGTCAATTCACAATTACATAGTCACTCTGACTGATTGTATTCCTCTTATATACCATCTAACAGGCTGTCTAATTTACAGTCCTGCTGGGAATACTTTGCGGCTAACTCTACTTGGCCGTATACTAATCTTACAGGGATCTCCTTCCCGTCAGGCCCCACTGGTCCAACCTCGGCCATGTGGTTTGGGTCAGACTTCGTAAAACGGGTCTTCACCATGGCCCAGGCCTCCCTAGCGCCTTGTCGGCAGGCCGATATCTTCCACAACTAGAAGCACCGCCGAGCTCCCTTCAGCTTCTCCGCAAGCTCTCCAAGGCCCTCGGGCATGGAGTGGGCAGGCCATAAGGCTTGGGCAACGCCTCGCATTGCCTGCCGAATTCGCTCGTGCAGTTGCATGAGTTCGGGAAGAAGGTCACCCGTAGAACCAGGCATCTCCTCTGCAGGACGACCTGTGAGCATACCTACAGACATTACTCTGTTAGTCGACTTCCACGCCGAACTCTTTTTTCAAAGTTCGTTCAAGCACTTACTAAAAATGCCGCGTCGAAGCCGCTGATTCTCCTTCGTGGAGTCCGACGGCTAGCCACGAACATCTTTAAGTTCGACGTCCAGCCTAGTGTTGGCATCCTGAAGATCATTCTTCTCTCGCCTCACCTTTGTCAATGTACTCTCACCGGCCTTTAACCGGCGTAAGAGTTGTTGCCTTTCCGGATCGAGTCCGGTGCCATCTGCAACATGATTTGTCAGATTTGCACCCACACCGCACAATAGTAATCTTTCAAAGTGTATCTTACCTGAGGGGGTCTCTTTGGGCTCCCCTACTGCGGCTAGTGCGGCCTCTAGTTGGGCCTTGCACTTTCCCAGCTCCTGGGACAGTACAGTATTCTTCTCTGTAAGAACCTGCATATTATATGATCCTTAAATCAGTTGCTCTAACTGTTTCAAGTCTCGGGGGCTACTGGTATATATATATTTGACCAAAATTTTCTTACCCGTATGTCTTTTACATACTGCTCCGTGGCTCTGGCTAAACCATTTTGAGCGGCACGGAGGTACGCGTCTCCCGAATTAAAGGCATCTAAAGCCTCTTGGGAGAAATAAGCGTCGCGTAGAACTGTCCGGCGACGCCTGTGGTTCATGGCACTCTCCACTTCAGAATTTGTGGCAGATAGCCTGTCCGCATCCTCCGTCGAAGGAGCGTCCGGTGCGCGCCTTGTGCTCGCCTCCGCTTCCTGGCCAGACGTTGGAGCCTGGCTGGTGGAGGCGCGATTGGCAACCTCTCCGGATATAGTCCGGCGAGGTCTCTTCGTTCTGAAGATAGCACGAATGTTAATATGCCCTGACAGAATAACACCAGGGAAACAGAGGGTGCGCTATACCTTTGCGCTGGCATCTCAGTCCGGACTTCATTCCTTTTTGCCCCACGGGGCCCTGCGGCCCCTCGTTGGCTAGCCGCCGCAGGTTCGGCCTCCTGCCTCGGAAAACTCCCCTACAAAACACGGTTGTCGTCAGAAACGCCGGAATACGCGAGGGTACAATCTCTCCCGAGGGAATGAGACTCCGGCTTCTGTCACCTGGGAGGCCGGGATTAACCCTGGGTAATCAGTCGTGATGGCTACCAAAGTATTGTCCTTGCTTAGCTGATGGAACACCCCGTCGATAAGCTCCACCGATATGTCCGGATCCTCTTCGGAGTCCGGATCGAGGGACCGTTCTGGTTCCTCGGGCTGTGGAGGGCGGCTGATTATATCCTTTACCTCCTGTCGCAGTTCCTGCACTGAAGTCGTTAGACTACATATCTAACCGTGGGAGTATAGAGCAAACGGGCAAGCGCAATTATTCGCTTACCCAACTTGGAGGATCGTACATCGTAAATCCGGCCTGCGGATTGACGCGGAGGAATTCCTCCTTTTCTCCCTTATACAAAGAGGATAAGATCTTTACTAAGGCGGCGGCTGAGTCCGGCCCCTTACGACCGTAGCGTGTGGCGTCATCCTCCCCATTGAAATCCCACATGGGGTGGCCTCTATATTGAAACGGCTGCACCCCCGCATAATGCATGCGGCCATGACTCCAATCATGGTTAGTCCAGAATAAGCCAACAGTCTTATCCGGCCCATCACGTAAAGGACGTCTCTGTCACTTTCTCTCTGAGAGCTCCGTGGACGCCAGCTTAAGCGTTTCTTCAATGGAGCACTGTCGAACTCAGGGAGACCGACCCAGATAGGGTCCGGTAGCGGGACGTCATCTATGTAAAACCATTCCGAAGGCCAGTCCTCGGACGCCTTCTTTGGGGTTCCGGATAGGTATCCGGTCCCGGCGATGCGCCATACTTCGGCTCCGCCCACTTGATATATAGACCCCTTTTCAGAACGGGGCACCAGGCAGAATAACCTCTTCCACAACGCGAAATGAGCCTCAACACCTAAAAATAGCTCGCAAAGTGCGACGAAACCTGCGATGTGTACTACGGAGGCGGGCGTGAGATTGTGCAGCTGGAGGCCGTAGAACTCCAGAAGCCTGCGGAGAAATGGGTGAATTGGAAATCCCAGTCCCCTCATTAGATAGGGGACAAGGCACACCCGCTCTCCTTTAGAAGGATTGGGGGTGCTCTCCGCTTGTTTTCCGCCATTATAGGTGGCGAGACCGGCTCGGACCGGGACCATGTATGCCTGAGGGAGAAATCCCTTGGCCTGAAGTGACGCTAACTTGCTATGCGGGACGGTGCAACTCTCCCAGTCCCCGGGTTTGGGACCGGAGGGGCGAGGGGAGGAGCTGCGATGGCTGGCCATGTTGGAATGGACCTTTGCTGGAAGCGTTCCGATGATAACTCGCGGAGAGGAGAAGATGTGGTTTGGACCTAAATCCCCATCCCAATAAATAGGCGGCTCGTTTATACAGCTAGGGGTGTGGATGTAAGAACACCCCGGCTTTTTGCATTCGTTTGAACACGTGGAAGACGGCCATTATTGGGCGTGGAAGCCAAGGATCACTACAAAAATCGGACATTATTCCTACAGGTACACAAGATTTGGAGAGGAACCCGCCTTGCAATGCCGAACAATCTGCGCGCCGGACTCATCGTCATTGAAGCCTGGTTCGGGGGCTACTGAGGGAGTCCTGGATTAGGGGGTGTTCGGGTAGCCGGACTATACCTTCAGCCGGACTCCTGGACTATGAAGATACAAGATTGAAGACTTCGTCCCGTGTCCGGATGGGACTTTCCTTGGCGTGGAAGGCAAGCTTGGCGATGCGGATATTCAAGATCTCCTACCATTGTAACCGACTCTGTGTAACCCTAACCCTATCCGGTGTCTATATAAACCGGAGGGTTATAGTCCG
This sequence comes from Triticum aestivum, assembly GCF_018294505.1. NCBI lineage: Eukaryota > Viridiplantae > Streptophyta > Magnoliopsida > Poales > Poaceae > Triticum > Triticum aestivum. The sequence continues at coordinate 457,700,394 of NC_057797.1, forward strand.
TAGGCAACCAACTCCATACACAACAATCATACCATAAGCTAGCTTCTAGGGTTTAGCCTCCTTGATCTCGTGGTAGATCTACTCTTGTACTACCCATATCATCAATATTAATCAAGCAGGAGTAGGGTATTACCTCCATCGAGAGGGCCCAAACCTGGGTAAAACAAAGTGTCCCCTGTCTCCTGTTACCATCCGGCCTAGACGCACAGTTTGGGACCCCCTACCCGAGATCCGCCGGTTTTGACATCGACAACCTCGGTGTACAATTCTGTTAGCAAGACCCTGTTACTATTGTTGATGACATTCCGGTAGCCACCGATGGACAAGAACTTTGTCTATTGGCCCGCCTCATTCAACGAGCAGGAAAATGGTTCTCTTCGTCCCTCGCCCTTGGTACCGATGTTGTTGCCTACATAATCGACAGGCTACCCTCTGACATGCCATTGCTATCATGACCATGCAAGATGTCACCGCTCCTCCTACTTTTAACCCACATGGTGGGCCCATAACCCACAGTTCCACAGGATCGAAACCTGACTCTCCTATACACCCCTATTTCCAATGTTATTCCTCATGCTTGGCTTCGTATGTAATTCACGAGCCACCTTCCGTGTGATCATCAATTCTGGTATTAAACATAATACTTATTCCCGTTGCCTTGAACCCCTTTCACACTATGTTTCAGGCAACGAACGATTGTCTATCCGCTTGAAACTTCTTATGGTACCTTCTTACTTGGCTCTCGATATGTTTCATTCGTTCAACTCGATAGATACTCATGTGTTCATTCCTGGGATAACCCCCATATGATTTCCCCTTATACCATTCTATCGTTGTAGAGCAGTCCCTTACCTATTCGTAAGTATGACATAATTTTCGAAGGAAGGACGACAACTTCATCATGATGCATTGATGGATAAGAATGAAGACATCAATGCTATAGATCGACCTCTTGAGAAGAACAACCAAGACCGAAAATACTCTTTAGAATTTCGTATCCAGAACATCCCCCGTCACTCCCCCTCTTAAATCTCGGGACGAGATTACTTGTAGTGGAGGAGAATTGTGACGCCCGGATAATTAAGCTACAGTGAACCCCTGCTAATGATGCCACGTCACCTCGGTTACTGTTGATAAACTCGTGTTGATTCGAAACTGATTCAAATTCAAATTCAAAGACAAGTCAAAATTTCATATTTTCAAATAGTACAATAAAAATGTAGGCTGGGTTGAAAATATTCCCTAACATTTTTTATGGATTATCCAACATATTTTGAATTAAAAAATGCCCCTAACCATTTTAAAATAGAGTTAGCAACAATTAAATTAATCGTTTCAATTCATATGAATATCTAACCATGTCAAGATAAATTGTAACTTTATGTGATGCGTTAAAATATTGCCTAGTAATTATGTGCTAAGTGGCACTTTTAACAAAGTTCATTTCTAGCTAAAATAAATAGAAAACAGTAACTCTAATTTAAAAACAACAACAACAAAACAGAAAGTAAAAAAAGTAAAACCTAGCTACAGTGCACTATAGCCCATTTCTACAGCGCCGACCCAGCCCAATAGCCGTGTCTTGTTCCATCTCATGTACTGGCTGTCCAGGGCGCGTGCCCTCGCGCGCGACCGCGCGGATGCTGCCACGACGGCACTACATTGTTCCTAGACGACTACAAAACCTGTCCACGACCCCCTGGACCTGTCCTAACCCTCATTTTCCCTCACACTTCCTTGCCCCCTTCAATTTCTTGGACACCCGACGCAGTCATCGCCGCCGCCTCCCCATTAACTTGGTCACCGGCCACCTCGTACCATCAGAAGATGCCCAGGAGGACCACCTCATCGCGCTAATCATCCCAATCAAAAGGGCTCATCGCCAAGCTGCCGCATCGCGTCACCATCGTCCGTTCCCCTCGGCACCATCCGCGGAGAGCCGCCGTCGATTCGCATCACCTCGTCCACCCCGGCCCCGTGTGAGCTCACCACCGACCTCCTCTCGGTGACCAGCGCGGATCCCCCGCCTTTCCCCCTAGTTTCCGTCGACGTAGCCTCCGCCCAAGTCCTCCCGGCCCATGGATGCACCTCGCCTTGTCCGGCCGCTCCCTCCGACCGCCCCAGGCTGCTCCCCCCTACGCATCCATGAGTGCGCGCGTGCAGCCCCCGCATGCCAGTCCTGCCCGCTCGCTGCCATCCCGCGCCTTCCCCCATCGGCGTCCGCCACTGGTGGCCGAGGCCGCCCCGACTGAGCGCCGCCCATCGCTGCCGGCTACATCACGCGCCCCGCGCTTGCTCGCCACAACCCCTAGTCACGCCCCCCCACCACGACGCTCTGCGCGCGTGTGACGTCCTCGATTTGATCGTACACTAATCATACACGCAAATGTGTATGATCAAGATCAGGGACTCACGGGAAGATATCACAACACAAATCTACAAATAAAATAAGTCATACAAGCATCATATTACAAGCCAGGGGCCTCGAGGGCTCGAATACAAGAGCTCGATCATAGACGAATCAGCGGAAGGAACAATATCTGAGTACAGACATAAGGTTAAACAAGTTTGCCTTAAGAAGGCTAGCACGAACTAGGATACAGAACGAAAGAGGCGCAGGCCTCCTGCCTGGGATACTCCTAAACTACTCATGGTCGTCGTCAGCGGACTGCACGTAGTAGTAGTAGTCACCTCCAGTGTAGTAGGAGTCGTGGTCGACGGTGGCGTCTGGCTCCTGGGCTCCAATGTCTGGTCGCAAGAACCGGGTATAGAAAGGGGAAAAGGGGGGAGCAAAGCAACTGTGAGTACTCATCCAAAGTACTCGCAAGCAAGGAGCTACACTACATATGCATTGGTATCAATGAAAGGGGTAGTCTATGTGGACTGAACTGCAGAATGCCGGAATAAGAGGGGGATAGCTAGTTCTATCGAAGACTACGCTTCTGGCAGCCTCCATCTTGAAGCAGTAGAAGAGAGTAGATGGTAAGTTAACCAAGTATCATCGCATAGCATAATCCTACCCGGCGATCCTCCCCTCGTCGCCCTGTGAGAGAGCGATCACCGGGCTGTATCTGGCACTTGGAAGGGTGTATTTTATTAAGTATCCGGTTCTAGTTGTCATAAGGTTGAGGTACAACTCTAGGTCGTCCATTTACCAAGGGACATGGCTATTCGAATAGATAAACTTCCCTGCAGGGGTGCACCACATTTCCCAACACGCTCGATCCCCTTTGGCCGGACACACTTTCCTGGGTCTTGCCCGGCCTCAGAAGGTCAACACGTCGCAGCCCTGCCTAGGCATAACAGAGAGGTCAGCACGCCGGTCTAAATCCTATGCGCGCAGGGTTCTGGGCCCATCACCCATTGCACGCCTACACGTTGCGAGGGCGGCCGGTGAGCAGACCTAGCAACCTCCATTTCCAAGGAAGTTGCGCTACGCGGTCCAACCCGGCGCGCGCTGCTCAGTCGCTGACGTCACGAAGGCTTCGGCTGATACCACGACATTGAGTGCCCATAACTGTTCCAGCGTAGTTGGTTAGTGCGTATAGGCCAGTGGCTAGACTCGGATCAAATACCAAGATCTCATTATGCGTGTTATCTTGAAGTGACCGCGAACGCCGACCAGGGCCAGGCCCACCTCTCTCCTGGGTGGTCCCAACCTGCCATGTCGCTCCGCCACAAAGATCCACCTAGAGGGCCGTCGAGACAAAGGTCCTTTCAGCCCCCAATCTGTGAATCACTCGCGGGTACTCTACGAGCCGACCCGTCTTTAGTCATCACATGTATCATGTATATGTATATAAGTATATACCCGTGATACGGCCCGATAGTATAGCACGGCAGACGGACAAGAATGTAGGGCCAGTGATGATAAACTAGCATCCTATACTAAGCATTTAGGAATGCAGGTAAGGTATCAACAACTGTAGCAACAATGACAGGCTATGCAACAGAATAAGATTAACGGAAAGCAGTAACATGCTACACTACTCTAATGCAAGCAGTGGAGAGAAGAATAGGCGATATCTGGTGATCAAGGGGGGGGGGCTTGCCTGGTTGCTCTGGCATGTAGGGGTCCTCAACAACGTAGTTGATCGGGGCGCTAGCAGTGGCGTCAGTCTTGTAGTCTACTGGAGAGAAGAGGCAGAAGAAACAATGAATACAATGCAAACAGATGCATATCGATGCATGACATGACAAGTAACGGTGCTAGGTGTGCCCTAATGCAGCACGAGGTGATACCGGTGAAGGGGGGAACCAACCGGGAAAATATCCCCGGTGTTTCGCGTTTCCGGACAGACGAACCGAAGGGGGAAAGTTGCGTGTTTGCTATGCTAGGGATGTGTGGCAGACGAACGGCCTGTGTATTCGGATTCGTCTCATCGTTCTGAGCAACTTTCATGTACAAAGTATTTTCATTCGAGTTACGTATTATTTAATATTAATTTTTAAAGTTTTAATTCATTTTTTATTAACAGAATAAGTTAAAAAGACATTTAGGACGTCATCATGACGTCAGCGGTCAAAGTTGACCGTTGACGAGTCAACTGATGGGTGGGTCCCGCATGTCATAGGTTGTTAACTAATTAACAGTAGTTAGTTTTATTAGCAGGTTAATTTGGTTTAATTAAACTAGATTAATTAAGTTAATTAATTATTTAACTAATTAATCATTTATTTATTTTTAGCTCTTTTTTAATAAAACAGGGACGTGGGGGCCCACTGGGCAGTGGGATTAGGGGGATTTAGCCCCCCCCCCCAATTAAGCCAGCCGACCCCACTGGCCAGGGAGGCTGAGCTGGATGTGGCCACAACAAGCGTCGGCGGGCGCAGAGGCCTCGCACGGGCTGTCGGCCGGCAGCAGCGGCAGTGATCCGACGGGGAAGTAGACCGGCGAGCGGCGGGTGTAGGAGGCGGCGGCGGTGCGGCGGTTAGGCCGTAGCGGGGAAGGGCCGCAGCATGGGGGAAGCAGGGGGTCGGGCGCGCGCGAACGCGACGAGCGGCGGGCGCGAGGCAGAAGTTGCAGCGGTGGCCGCATGCACCAACAGTGGCAGCAGCAGTAGCTAGGTGCTACAGGGGGGTAGCGAGGCAGTGGAGAAGTAGCACGGGAGCGAGGCGAGCAAGCCGGGGAAGTAGCAAGGGCACGGTGGTCGTGAGCGGAGGCGGCCGGGGACGTGCCGGCCATGACAGACGGGGTGCGCGGGAGCAAACGAGCACCAGGGCAGTGCGCGTGCGCGCGTGCAGGCGGTGATGGACGTCGCGGGGCGAGGGCTTCACGGCGCGGGTGCGGTCAGGGTCGAACCGGCACGGCGTCAAGCACGCGGGCGCGGAGGAGGTTCTGGCTGTGGTGGTCGTGGGTGTCGGGGAGCTCCGGCACCGCGTTGGGAAGATTAATGAGAAAGGGGGCGGTGGAGGCTCACCCCGGGGAGGCCGTGGACGAACTCGGCGAGTCTAGGCGGCGGCGATGATGGAGATCAACGACGATGGCTGCGGCGGCCGTGGACGAAGAAGACCGGCGATGGCGAGCATATGGTGGATCTCAGCACGGACCAGTGGCCCTTGTCGAAGAAGACGTCCATGGCGCAACTCTTGGGCATATTTTCAGGCGTCGAGGAGGCCGGTGGCCGTGACGATGACGGCGGCCGTCGGGAGCGCGGGCAAGCAGGGGAGAGTAGAGACTGTGAGGGGGCTTTCAGGCGTGAGGTACCTCACCTCTGGGCGTGTGGCGGCGCGAGGGAGATGGTGAGAGATCGAGGGGCTCGATCGGGTGTTGGGTAAGGACTAGGTTAAAGGAGGGGTGCCGAGCTGGGCCTAGTTGTTTGTTAGATGGGCCAAGAGCCCAATAGGTTAGGTTAGTTTAGTTTTTTTTGTTTTGCAATATATTTATTAGTTTCTTTAATCCTATATTGCATTATATTTTAAGTCTAAATGAACTTTGTTAACTGGGAGACTTGTCATAAAATTACTTTGTAATATTATGGGGTTGTCCACCAAGTTTGGGGGCAATTGAAAAATGTCTAGCGTTTTGTTAATTCTTGAAAAAACAAAACTAGAGCTATTGGCCCTATTTTATTTAGGTCAGGAGCATCTACTTACTTCTATAGACTTTTGTTCTTATATGACAATTAGTTAGTGATTTTTTGCAACCCAACGAACATTTTTGTTTTACCGTTTGAAGAAATAATAATTTGACTTCATTTTTAAAATTGAATCTGAATTCGATTTGGATCAACGTGAGGTTTAGAAAGTTAATCGTGATGACACGACAATATTAGTGTGTGTATACAGTGGCTTAACTACTGGGGTGTTACAAATCTCCTCCACTACAAGAAATCTCGTCCCTAGATTTAAGAGGTAGTGTAAGGGGGGAAGGTTTGGTATCGAATCTATTGGGTCTTCTCGGTCTTGCTTGATCTTCTCTAAGAAGTTGATCCCTTATGTTAATGTCTTCATTTCTCTGCTTTAGGTCATCATGATGAAGTCAGCCTCCTTCCTTCGGGAACTCCATCATACTTACAAACAGGTAAGGGGCAGCTTGACAAGGATAGAATGCTATAAGGGGTAATCGTCTGGGGGTATCCCATGAATGAACAGATGAGTATCTCTCGAGTTGAACAAATGAAAGACATCGAGAGCAAAGTAAGAAGGTACAATAATGAGTTCCAAGCGGATAGACAATCGTTCGATGTCTGAAACAGAGTGAAAGGGGTTCAAATCGTCGAAGAATGAATCTTGTGTCTGATACCATAATAGACCACTACGAAGGTGGCCCGTGACTTACAGACGGAGCCAAGAGCGAGGAATATCTTTGGCAACAGGGATGTACAGGATAGTCAGGTTTCGATCCTGGGACCTGTGGGTTATGGGCCCACCATGTGGGTTAAAAGTAGGAGGAGTGGTGACATCTTGCACGATCACGATAGCAAGGCATGTCAGAGGGTAGAATGTCAGTTATGTCGGCAACAACATCGGTACCAAGGGCGAGGGACGAAGAGAACCATTTTCCTGCTCATAGAACGAGGCGGACCAATAGGCAAACTTCTCATCCATCGCTGGCTACCTGAATGTCATCAACAATAGTAACAGGGTCTTGCCGATAGAATTGTACACCGAGGTGTTTACATAAGCAGGAGAATAATGCTGCTTAGATCATATAGACCTCAAGAAAGGTTAAACCAAACAATGGAAAGGATAATATGATTATCAAATTAACAGAACAATGGAAAGGAAATATGTGTTTAAACACATATTTCAAGGGTATATCCTTCCCAAGGACAAATAGAGCATGATATCCATGACAGGACAGAAGTAGAAAACCATTTAGGTAAGAGGAGAGGAATTTCATGACATTACCCAAACAAAGGTGTTTGGATAATTGACAAGGAAATTTTGGCGTTGTGCTTTAAATGTTTTTATTGATGATAGGAGTACCACATACATGCCTCGATATAGCTTTGACATGGTCTTCAAGCAAAGGTCGGACTTTGCATACACAAAGGATTAATCAGGAACAACTTATAAAATAAGTCTTACGATTTCCTCATGGAAGAATTGCTAAGCTTGCTAAAAAGGGAACTATAACAATAGGTCCTCCGGCCAGGGGTGATAGGCATGACATCACCTTACCGATATATAAGGACCAATGTTATAACTCTTGGAAATAAGTCCCAAACATCATATCTGACAGAGGTTCAGATCTGATTGGTGTCAGAATACCTCAGACTCAGGATGCCTGAGAAGAAAAGGTGCAACACAATTGACGAGATGACATTGTAAAATTCTTAGGAAATGAACTACGGAGGCGAGTTCCAAAACAAGAGTTCATCATTAAACCAAGGAAATAATGAGGGGGTGGCTGATGGACTCAGCAACAATTCCTCGAGTTTTACTAAAAGATGTATTTCCACAATTATGTGAAGGAGATTACACTTGTCGGATCAAATGATATAATGATGTATGCTCGAGGGAAACATACACAATTAAACATTGGTTGAAAATGCAACCGAAATATGGTCTTAGGTAGCATGATCAATGTGAGGAAGGTGATTCAATAACCAATAGTCTAAGAATGAACGATCAGTCATTAGCTTCAAAGCAATAGGGTTGCTAGAGGTACAGAACCCAAACAACACCGTTCACTCGTTGGTATCTCGGTTAGAATCAACACTGGAACCAAGAAAGAATGGTGATGGTGAGAAGTATCATTATACCAAGAAATTTTAAGAGGCGGAGCAATTCTCACGACCTTCTTGACATAAAATATGGTAATACTCCAAGGTAAAGAAGAACAGATACTGGATAGCAAGGAACTAAAGATTCATTCCAAAACATGAACACATTTGTGTTGAGGGAAGACAAGGATGTTGTTGATGATAACACAAATCATCGAGGGGCAAGGATGGTATTTCTCAACATGAATTTTATCGATATCCTTGAAGAGCTCAGCATGTTGATGATGATCATGACACACTTGTCGAGAGGTTTCGTGAAGATATAATTCGGTCATCGACGACATCAAGCAAAGGGACTGATACAAAGGAAGATTATTGGAACCATGGATACGATATCAACTTGGAATCAAGCTTGTTGTTCAAGGTGAAGTGGTATGACGAGGAAGATCGATGCAAGATTAGCTCACTGTCTAAATTTGTGCTCCGGGAAGAAGGACCAGGTAGCACAGTTAATATTAGCATGATAATGATATAGCAGATCATGCTAGGAATGCCTTGAAGGATTATTAAACTCATAAGCAATGAAAAATACTTCAGAGTTATTGAATCAGAGTGCGGAATCGGTTCACTTATCGGTGTTCTTGAGTGAATAACAACTCAGAACCCATGAAAAATTGGATTCGGTGAGAAATAATAGCTGATGAAGAACTCACAAGAAGCAGCACGGTTCTTAGATATTCTTGAGGTACCAGAGGGTAATACTCGACGGTAGATCAAAGTAGAGGTTGGACTGCATATTGATCTGCAGAAGACAAGTACTTTAACTTGTCCGCGAAATGGGATCAAAGAAGAACAATATGGTCGGAACCACGGTTGCAAAGGTCCAAACATAGATACCAGATGAACTTATAACAAGGGGTAATTATTTTCATGAGAAGCTTTCATGATAAGATCTACATCGTGTCCATGGACATGAAAACAAAGTTCAAAGTCGACTCCCACTTCTCCAATGCATAATCTTTCATTCACTTCTTGTCTTCGAAGAAGTTGTAGAGCAGAAAATTACCTGGTAAAACACCAGAATGGTATGACTTGTGTAAAATTTTCGGGTTCACAAAGAATAAGGAAGGCATAGGTTCAACCCATCGGGGTATCTTAGTAATATATACCATGACTTGAGGAGTAAATACCACAAGCTTGAAAGTAAAGCATGGTTGACAAAGCAGAGGATACAATTTACCAAAGGCATTATATATCCGTGGAAAGGCTCACAAGGTTATTGAATATGAAGAACATTGTCGGATGAAATCCAAAAAAGGATCTGGGGGTCCACAAGGGATCTGATGTGGGCATTGGTACTCAACTAGAAGAAGAAGAATGCAAGAAGATTAGATGATAGAAAAAATTGACTAATTCAAGGCTCAAATGCAAAGGAATTATGATTTCCAATTCAAGGAATCAGAAACAAATGCTTTGATTAAGGATGGATAAGCTGAGCAGGCTTAGGGGTACAATCGATGGCAATTTGATTGGTCGAGATCCAGCCCATGTTTAAAATGACGTTTGAGATGGAAGGATGAATTCTAGGATCTGATTGAGGATTGCGAGTATTTGCAACATATTGAATCAATGGACGCAAAATGATAGTGACAATGGAAGCCAATAAAGTTACTATATTTATGGGGTTAACCATAATGCAAGCAAATAAGAATTTTAAGAGCAATAGGTTGTTGAGGATTTTCGGAAGAATGAATGGTATTTCGAAGACTTTTGTGAAATACATGAATCAACTCGGATGAGCGGATACTCGGTTAGTGCGAGAAATTATCTGTAGGGGTATTCATGCGGCAAAGATCTGAAAGGCAGTGGCTCAAGAGATTCTTAAAAGTTGGAGAATAATTCAGTGCATCTTGTAATAACAAGAGCAGCTGGGAAAGAAAGTAAGGACATGTGTAAGTATTTATCCATAGGGATGTATCGGCGGTAGGGGATTGCAAAAGCGATTGGCACAAAGTCTCGAGAGAACATCGGAGAGTATCTTCGGAGTCTTCTGGTGCAGCAGGCGATCATATGTAGTAAGGGGCTCTCCGGGTGGATGTGATTACGAGCTCCTAATGTTAGAGTTAGTAAAATCATTTTAACCCGAATAGAAAAGAGATCAGAGTCCTAGAGTATAGACGAGGAATAAAAGATCCTAATACCACCCAATGGCGACATGGGCCCGTAAGACACACAACCATGTTAGTAAAAGTTTTTTAGTGACTAGACTCAACTTCGGCCAAGGAGTGTGGAAGGGGGATTCCTACAGGCAGTTGGTTCTGATACCAACTTGTGACGCCCTCGATTTAACCGTACACTAATCATACACGCAAATGTGTACGATCAAGATCAGGGACTCACGGGAAGATATCACAACACAACTCTACAAATAAAATAAGTCATACAAGTATCATATTACAAGCCAGGGGCCTCGAGGGCTCGAATACAAGAGCTCGATCATAGACGATTCAACGAAAGCAACAATATCTGAGTACAGACATAAGGTTAATGGAGTTTGCCTTAAGAAGGCTAGCACAAACTGGGATACAGAACGAAAGAGGCGCAGGCCTCCTGCCTGGGATCCTCCTAAACTACTCCTGGTCGTCATCGGCAGCCTACTCGTAGTAGTAGGCACCTCCAGTGTAGTAGGAGTCGTTGTCGACAGTGGCGTCTGGCTCCTGGGCTCCAACGTCTGGTCGCAACAACCGGATATAGAAAGGGGAAAGGGGGGAGCAAAGCAACCGTGAGTACTCATCCAAAGTACTCGCAAGCAAGGAGCTACACTACATATGCATTGGTATCAATGAAAGGGGTAGTATATGTGGACTGAACTGCAGAATGCCGAAATAAGAGGGGGATAGCTAGTCCTATCGAAGACTACGATTCTGGCAGCCTCCATCTTGAAGCAGTAGAAGAGAGTAGATGGTAAGTTAACCAAGTATCATTGCATAGCATAATCCTACCCGGCGATCCTCCCCTCGTCGCCCTGTGAGAGAGCGATCACCGGGTTGTATTTGGCACTTGGAAGGGTGTATTTTATTAAGTATCCGATTCTAGTTGTCATAAGGTCGAGGTACAACTCCGGGTCATCCTTTTACCGAGGGACACGGCTATTCGAATAGATAAACTTCCCTGCAGGGGTGCACCACATTTCCCAACACGCTCGATCCTCTTTGGCAGGACACACTTTCCTGGGTCATGCCCGGCCTCGAAAGGTCAACACGTCGCAGCCCTACCTAGGCACAACAGAGAGGTCAACACGCCGGTCTAAATCCTATGTGCGCAGGGGTCTCGGCCCATCGCCCATTGCACACATGCACGTTGCGAGGGCGGCCAGTGAGCAGACCTGGCAACCTTCATTTCGAAGAAAGTTGTGTTACGCGGTCCAACCCGGCGCGCGCTGCTCAGTCGCTGACGTCACGAAGGCTTCAGCTGATACCACGATGTCGAGTGCCCATAACTGTTCCCGCGTAGTTGGTTAGTGCGTATAGGCCAGTGGCCAGACTCGGATCAAATACCAAGATCTCAGCGTGTTATCTTAAAGTAACCACGAACGCCAACCAGGGTCAGGCCCACCTCTCTCCTGGGTGGTCTCAACCTGCCCTGTCGCTCTGCCACAAAGATCCACCCAGAGGGCCATAGGGACAAAGGTCCTTTCAGCCCCCAATCTGTGAATCCCTCGCGGGTACTCTACGAGCCGACCCGTCTTTAGTCATCACATGTATCATGTATATGTATGTAAGTATATACCCGTGATCACCTCCCTAGTGATCACGGCCCGATAGTATAGCACGGCAGACGGACAAGAATATAGGGCCACTGATGATAAACTAGCATCCTATGCTAAGCATTTAGGAATGCAGGTAAGGTATCAACAACTGTAGCAACAATGACAGGCTATGCAACAGAATAAGATTAACAGAAAGCAGTAACATGGTACACTACTCTAATGCAAGCAGTAGAGAGAAGAATAAGCGATATCTTGTGATCAGAGGGCTTTCCTAAGTTGCTCTGGCAAGTAGGGGTCGTCAACAACGTAGTCGATCGGGGCACCAGAAGTGACGTCAGTTTCGTAGTCTACCGGAGAGAAGAGGGGGAAGAAAGAATGAATACAATGCAAACAGATGCATATCGATGCATGACATGACAAGTAACGCTGCTAGGTGTGCCTTAACACAGTAGGAGGTGATACCCATGAAGGGGGGAGCGACCAGGAAATATCCCGGTGTTTCGCCTTTTCGGACAGACGAACCGAAGGGGAAAAGTTGCGTGTCGCTATACTAGGGATGTGTGGTGAACGAACGGCCTGTGTATTCGGATCCGTCTCGTCGTTTTGAGCAACTTTCATGTACACAGTATTTTCATCCGAGTTACGGATTATTTAATATTACTTTTTGAAGTTTATTTCATTTTTTATTAATAGAATAAATTTAAAAAATCATTTATGATGTCATCATGATGTCAACGGTCAAAGTTGACCGTTGGCCAGTCAACTGATGGGTGGGTCCCGCATGTCATAAGCTGTTAACTAATTAACATTAGTTAGTTTTATTAGCAGGTTAATTAGGTTTAATTAAACTAGATTAATTAAATTAATTAATTATTCAACTAATTAATCACTTATTTATTTTTAACTCTTTTTTTAATAATACAGGGACGTGGGGGCCCACTGGGCAGTGGGATCAGGGGGATTTAGCCCCCCCCCCCCCCCCCCCAAATTAAGCCAGCCGGCCCCACTGGCCAAGGGGGCTGAGCCGGCTGTGGCCACAGCAAGCACCGGCGGGCGCAGAGGCCTCGCACGGGCTGCCGTCCGGCAGCAGCGGCAGCGATCAGGCAGGGGAGCGGACCGGCGAGTTGCGGGTGTAGGAGGCGGCGGTGGTGCGGCGATTAGGCCGTAGCGGCGAAGGGCCGCAGCGTGGGGTAGGCAGGGGGCCTGGCGTGTGCGAACGGGACAAGCGGCGGGCGCGAGGCAAAAGTTGCAGCGGCGACCGCAGGCACCAGCAGTGGTAGCAGCAGCAGCTAGGCGCTACGGGGGGCGGGGGTAGCGAGGCAGTGCAGAAGTAGCACGGGAGCGGGGCGAGCACTCCGGAGAAGTAGCAAGGGCACGGCGGTCGAGAGCGGAGGCGGCCGGGGACGTGCCGGCCACGACAGACGGGGTGCGTGGGAGCAAACGAGCGTCAGGGCGGTGCGCGTGTAGGCGGTGATGCACGTCGCGGGGCGAGGGCTTCACGAAGCCGGTGCGGCCAGGGTCGGACGGGCATGGCGTCAAGCACGCGGGCGCGGAGGAGGTTCTGGCTGTGGTGGTCGTGGGCGTCGGGGAGCTCCGGCGCCGCGTCGGGAAGAGGAATGAGAAAGGGGGCGGTGGAGGCTCACCCCGGGGAGGCCGTGGACGAACTCAGCGAGTCTAGGCGGCGCCGATGATGGAGATCAACAGTGATGGCTGCGGCGGCCGTGGACGAAGAAGACCAGCGATGGCGAGCATATGGTGGCTCCCAGCACGGACCAGTGGCCCTTGTCAAAGAAGACGTCCATGGCGCAGCTCTTGGGCATATTTTCAGACGTCGGGGAGGCCGGTGGCCGTGACGATGACGGCAGCCGTGGGGAGCGCGGGCAAGCAGGGGAGAGGAGAGACTGTGCGGGGGGTTTCGGGCGTGAGGTACCTCGCCTCTGGGCGTGTGGCGGCGCGAGGGAGATGGTGAGGGATCGAGGGGATCGATGGGCGCCGAGTTGGGCCTAATTGTTTGTTAGATGGGCCAAGAGCTCAATAGGTTAGGTTAGTTTAGTTTTTTTGTTTTGAAATATATTTATTATTTTCTTTAATCCTATATTGCATTATATTTTAAGTTTAAATGAACTTTGTTAACTGGGAGACTTGTTATAAAATTACTTTGTAATATTATGGGGTTGTCCACCAAGTTTGGGGGCAATTGAAAACTGTCTAGCCTTTTGTTAATTCTTGAAAAAGCCAAAACTAGAGCTATTGGCCCTGTTTTATTTAGGTTAGGAGCATCTACTTACATCTACAGACTTCTGTTCCTATATGAAAATTAGTTAGTGAATTTTTGCAACCCAGCGGACATTTTTGTTTTACCATTTGAAGAAATAATAATTTGACTTCATTTTTAAAATTGAATCTGAATTTGGTTTGGATCAAAGTGAGGTTTAGAAAGTTAATCGCGATTACACGGCAACATTAGTGTTTGGTTATTGTAGCTTAACTACTGGGTGTTACGGCGCGCGACTGCGCCTCCCCTGTTGCGCCGCTGCTCTACCTAGCCCCGCAGCACCCGCATCGCGCTGGCCCGCGCTCCGGCGCCCCTCCCGCTTACGAGCTGCTTCTCGTCGCCTGACGCACCCGCGCCGCGCTGCCGCTGTTGCGCGCTGCTGCTGGGCCGCCTGCCGGCGCTGCCCAACTTGCCCCGCCGACTCTCGCCGGCCACGCCCTGGCCGGACTGCCTCCCCCCCCCCCCGCCCCGGGTGCTGGCCGCCTGGTTGCGCCCGCACCCGCGCGCCCGTAAGCCGCCTGCTCCAGTGGCCGGGTGTGCCACTGCCAGCATGGCCCCATGCCCCTATTTTTTTAAAAAAGAGATTAAGAAATAGTAGTAAAAATAAAAATAATGATTAATTAATTAGTGATTTACTTAATTAAGTTAATTAGATAAACTAGTTTAACCTAAGCCCCCAATGACAGGTGGACCCCCGGTCCAGTTTGACCAAGTCAAACTGCTGGTAGGACTAGCCTAGTCATTGACAGCAGGGTCCCACTAGACCACTTTGACTAGTCAAACTGATCAGTCAACTGCTGACTGGGCCATTGACCTGGCCCATTGTCGGGTGCACTGCACTGGGTGCACCTAGCCTTTTCCTGTATATTTTAGAATTAAGTTTAATCCGAGGAATTTCTAGAAAAGGTTAAATCTTTGAAAAAATATAGAAATTAATCCGTAACTCGGATGAAAATACTTTGTACATGAAAGTTGCTCAGAACGACGAGACGAATCCGGATACGTAGCCCGTTCGTCCGCCACACATACCTAGCATAGCAAACACACAACTTTCCCCCTCCGGTTCATCTGTCCGAAAACGCGAAACACCGGGAAAACTTTCCCGGATGTTTCCCCCTTCGCTGGTATCGCCTACTACTGCGTTAGGTCACCCCTAGCACCGCGTATTGCCATGTTATGCTTTGTGTTACTTTGATTTCTCTATTATTTATTTTGTTCCCCTCTGTTACTTCTTTCCGGTAGACCCCGAGACTGTCGGTAACCCCAGTTCGATTACGGTGTTGACGACTCTTCCTTCTTGCCAGAGCAACCAGGCAAGCCCCCCCTGATCGCCAGATATCGCCTATTCTTCTCTCTGTTGCTTGCATTAGAGTAGTGTAGCATGTTACTGCTTTCCGTTAATCCTATTCTGATGGATAGCCTGTCCGTGCTACTACTATTGTTACCTTTACCTGCAATCCTAAATGCTTAGTGTAGGATGCTAGTATTCCATCAGTGGCCCTACATTCTTGTCCGTCTGCCATGCTATACTATCGGGCCGTGATC
This sequence comes from Triticum aestivum, assembly GCF_018294505.1. Lineage (NCBI taxonomy): Eukaryota > Viridiplantae > Streptophyta > Magnoliopsida > Poales > Poaceae > Triticum > Triticum aestivum. Next base: position 457,716,154 of record NC_057797.1, read on the forward strand.
ACTCGGGAGGTGATCACGAGTATATACTTATATACATAATATCTGTGGTGACTAAAGTCGGGTCGGCTCGTAGAGTACCCGCGAGTGATTCACGGAATGGGGGCTGAAAGGACCTTTGTCCCGACGGCCCTCTAGGTGAATCTTTGTGGCAGAGCGACAGGGCAGGTTGAGAATGCCTAGGAGAGAGGTGGGCCTGGCCCTGGTTGGCGTCCGTGGTTTCTTCTCAATAACACGCTTAACAAGATCTTGGTATTTGATCTGAGTCTGGCCACTAGCCTATACGCACTAACCAACTATGTGTGAACAGTTATGGGCACTCGACGTCGTGGTATCAGCCGAAGCCTTCGTGACGTCAGCGACTGAGCGGCGCGCGCCGGGTTGGACCGCGTAACACAACTTCCTTGGAAATGGAGGTTGCTAGGTCCGCTCACCGGCCGCCCTCGCAACGTGCAGGTGTGCAATGGGGTTGGGCCCAGACCCATGCGCCATAGGATTTAGACCGGCGTGCTGACCTCTTTGTTGTGCCTAGGTAGGGCCGCGACGTGTTGATATTCCAAGGCCGGGCATGACCCAGGACAATGTGTTCGGACAAAGGGGATCGAGCGTGTTGGGAAATGTGGTGCACCCCTGCAGGCAAGTTTATCCTATTCGAATAGCCGTGTCCCTCGGTAAAAGGATGACCCGGAGTTGTACCTCGACCTTATGACAACTAGAACTGGATACTTAATAAAACACACCCTTTGAAGTGCCAGATACAACCGGTGATCGCTCTCTAACAGGGTAACGAGGAGAGGATCGCCGGGTCAGATTATGCTATGTGGTGATACTTGGTTAAGTTACCATCTTCTCTCCTCCATATGCTTCAAGATGGAGGCTGCGAGAAGCGTAGTCATCGATAGGACTAGCTATCCCCCTTTTATTCTGGCATTCTGTAGTTCAGTCCATAGATACTACCCATTTCATTGATACCAATGCATATGTAGTGTAGATCCTTGCTTGCGAGTACTTTGGATGAGTACTCACAGTTGCTTTCCTACTTCTTTTCCCCCTTTCCCGGTTATTGCAATCATATGATGGAGTCCAGGAGCCAGAGGATCCCAAGGATGATTCTACGTGGAGTTCGGCGTCGAGGAGTAGTTAGGAGGTCCCAGGCAGGAGGTCTCGCCTTTTCGATCGTTGCTACTTTTGTGCTAGCCTTCTTAAGGCAAACTTGTTTAACTTATGTCTGTACTCAGATATTATTGCTTCCGCTGACTCATGTGTATTCGAGCTTATGTATTCGAGCCCTAGAGGCCCCTGGCTTGTAATATAAAGCTTGTGTTATTTAAATTTGTGGCTAGAGTTGTGTTGTGATATCTTCCCGTGAGTCCTTGATCTTGATCGTACAAATTTGCGTGCATGATTAGTGTACGGTCAAATCTGGGGCGTCACAAGTTGGTATCAGATTCGACTTCCTGTAGGAATCCCCCTTCTCAACTCCTTGGCCAAAGTCGAGTCTAGACATTGCAAATTTTTTACTAACATGGATGTGTGTCTTACGGGCCCACGTCGCCATTTGGGTGGTATTGGGATCTTTTACTCCTTGATCTTTACTCTGGGACTCTGAACTCTATTATACTCGGGTTAAACGAATTCACTAAATTTAACATTAGGATCTCATGATCACTTTCACCGGAGAGCACCCTATTACGATGATCGTTTGCTGCACTAGAAGATTCCGAGGATACTCTATGGTGTTCTCTCTAGACTTTGTGCCATCGCTATTGCAATTGCCTTCCATCGATAAACCCCCAAGGATAACCACGTGCAATTGCCATTGATATAATCATTCCCCGTTGATCTTGTTATGGCAAGATACCCTGAAATTCTCTCTATTGTTGCGAGAATACTTTGTGCCTACTGCCTTGCAGTTCTTTGCCACATGAATACCCCTACAGATAATTCCTCGCACTTACCGATTATCCGCTCATCCCCAGTTGTTCAGGTGTTTCACAAAAGTCTTTGATATATTATTCGATCCTCCAAAAATCCTTAGCAGCTTATTGCTCTGCAAATACTTTTCTGCTTGCATTATGGGTGCTTCCCATATGTCTGGCAATATTTATTAGCCTCCTTTGACACCGTCATTTTGATCCTATTGATTCAACATGAGTGCGAATGCACGTGATCATCGGTTGATCCTTTTAAATTATCTTTCCGGCTCAGATGTCATTTTGAACATGAGCTAGTTATCGACCAATCAAATTGTCGTCGATTGTATCCCTAAGTCTATTCAACTTATCCATTCTTAATCAGACCGATGGCTTCCGATCCCTTGATTTGGAACTGATAATTCCCTTGCATTTGAGCTTGAATTAGTTGGTTGTTTCAATAATCTGATGCCCTTTCATTCCTTCTTCCTCTGATAGAGTACCGATACTCGCATCAGCTCCATTGTAGACCACAAGACCCCTTGCTGGATTATTATCCGATAGTGTCCTTCATATTCAATAACCTTGTGAGCCTTTCCATGGGTATATAATGCCTTTCGTAATTTGTATCCTCTACTTTGATAACCATACTCTACTTTTGATCTTGTATTATTTACTCTGAAGTTTGTGGTATATATTCCTAGATGCCCCGATGGGTTGAACCAATGACTTCCCTAATCTGTGTGAACCCCAAAGATTTCACGGGTCATACTTCTCTGGTATTGCACCAGGTAAAACATTCAACAACTAATGTCATTTTCGAAATACGAGAGGTGAATGGAAGGTTATGCATTGAGGAAGTGGGAGTCGACCTTGAACCTTTGTGTTCATGCCCATGGACACGATGTAGATCCTATCATGGAAGCTTCTTCTAATAACAACTATTTCCTTCATATAATATCCTTTGGTATCGGTGAATTGATCCTTTGCAATCATGGTTCCGACCATATGTTCTTCTTTGATCCCATTTCTCAAACAAGTTTAAGCACTTGTCTTTTGTGGATCAATACACCTGTCCAACCTTTACTTTGGTCTGTCGTCGAGTATTACCCACCTAGTATCTCGAGATTGTCACAGAACCGCATAACTTCTTATGAGTTCTTCGTCAAGTACTACATTCTCAACGATTCCGAATTTTTCACGGGCTCTGAGTTATTAAACCCTCAAGGACACCGATAACTGAATCGAGTCCGCACCACAATTAAACAATTCTTAGTAATCTTCTTTACTTGCGAGTTTCTACTCGATCACGTCATCCCAAGCCTCACCAGCTATATCAGTATCATGCTGATTTTAACTGTGCTGCCTAGTCCTTATTTCCAGAGCACCAATTTCGGCGATGAGCTAAGCTTACGTCGATCTTCCTTGTCTTGTCGTTTCACCTTGAACAACAAGCTTGATTCCGAGTTGGTGTCGTATTCATGGTTCCAGTAATCTTTCTCTGTGTTAGTCATGTTGCTTGATGTAGCCGTTGTTCAATTGCTTCTTTGTGGAGCCTCTTGACAAAATTTGTCATGATCATCATCAGCATTCTGAGCTCTTCCAGGATATTAATCGAATTCATGATAAGTGCCATCCACGTGCCTTGGTAGTTTGAGTTACCATCGGCAACATCATTACCTTCCTTTCATCATAAACATGTTCATGTTACGGATGCAACTTGCTATCTAGCTTGTATTATGCTCTACCTTGAAGTACAACTATCTTTCTTGTCACGGGTGTTTGCGGATTGCTCCGCCTCTTAATAATTCTTAGTATAGTGATACTTCTCCCATCACCATTCTTTCTTGGTTCCCATGTTGATTCTAGCCAGGATACCAATAGGTGAACGGTGCTGTTTGGATTATGTACTTCTAGCAACCATATTGCTTTGAAGTTAATGGTCGACAGTTCATTCTAAGACTAATTGTTATTGAATCGCCATCCTAACATTGATCATACTACCTAAGCCCATATTTCGGGTGCACCTTTCAACCAATGTTTAAATTGGGTATTTTTTTCCTCAAGCATACCTCATTATATCATTTGATTTGACAAATGTTATCTCCTTGTTCACCTAATTGTGGAGATCCATCTTTTGGAAATCTCAATGAATTGTCGCTAAGTTCATCAGCCACCTCCTCATCCTCTCCTTGGTTTAGTGATGAACTCTTGTTTCAGAACTCGTTTTCTTAGTTCATTTCCCGAGAATCTTACAATGTCTTCTCGTCAATTTGAGTTGCACCTTTTCTTCTCAGGCATCATGAGTCTGAGGTATCCTAACACCAATCAGATCTGAAACTTGGTTAGATATGATGGTTGGAACATTTTACAAGAGTCATATCAATGGTCTTTATATAACCCAGTAAGGTGACGTCATGCCTAGCACACCTGGCCGGAAGACCTATTGCAATTGTATCCTTTTAGCACGGTTAGCCATTCGTCCATGAGGAAATTGTAAGACTTATTCTATAAGTTGTTCCTAATGGGTCCTTGTGTATCCAAAGTCTGAGCTTTGCTTGAAGACCATGTCAATGCTATCTCGAAGCATGTCTGTGGTACTCCGATCTTCGATGAGAACACTTGAAGCGAATACTAAATTTTCTTTGTCAATCATCCAAACACTATTGTATGGGTAATGTCATGAAATTCCTCTCCCGATACCTAAATGGTTTTCTACCTTCTATCATATCATCGATATCATGCTTTGTTTGTCCTTGGGAACGTTATACTCCTAATATATGTGTTTAAACACATTTTCCTTTCCATTGTTCTGCTCAAACTGATAATCACATTTTCCATTCCATTGTTTTGTTTAACCTTGCTTGTGATCTATATGATCTAAGCAGTAATATTCTCCTGCTTATGTAAAAACCTCGGTGTACAGTTCTATTAGCAAGACCCTGTTACTATTGTTGATGACATTCCGGTAGCCACCGATGGACACGAACTTTGTCTATTGGCCCGCCTCGTTCAACGACCATGAAAATGGTTCTCTTCGTCCCTCGCCCTTGGTACCGATGTTGTTGCCTACATAATCGACAGGCTACCCTCTGACATGCCATTGCTATCATGACCATGCAAGATGTCACTGCTCCTCCTACTTTTAACCCACATGGTGGGCCCATAACCCACAGTTCCACAGGATCGAAACCTGACTCTCCTATACACCCCCTGTTTCCAAAGTTATTCCTCACGCTTGGCTTCGTATGTAATTCACGAGCCACCTTTTGTGTGATCATCAATTCTGATATTAAACACAATACTTATTCCCATTGCCTTGAACCCCTTTCACACTCTGTTTCAGGCAACGAACGATTGTCTATCCGCTTGAAACTTCTTATGGTACCTTCTTACTTGGCTCTCGATATGTTTCCTTCGTTCAACTCGATAAATACTAATGTGTTCATTCCTGGGATAACCCCCATATGATTTCCCCTTATATCATTCTATCGTTGTAGAGCAGTCCCTTACCTATTCGTAAGTATGACATAATTTTCGAAGGAAGGACGACAACTTCATCATGATGCATTGATGGATAAGAATCAAGACATCAATGCTATGGATCGACCTCTTGAGAAGAACAACCAAGACCGGGAAGACTCGTTAGAATTTCGTATCCAGAACATACCAAGTCACTCCCTCTCTTATATCTCGGGACGAGATTTCTTGTAGTGGAGGAGAATTGCGACGGGCAAATAATTAAGCTACAGTGGACCTCTACTAATGATGCCACGTCACCTCGGTTACTGTTGATAAATCACGTTGATTCAAAACTGATTCAAATTCAAATTCAAATTCAAAGACAAGTCAAAATTTCATATTTTGAAATAGTAAAATAAAAATGTAGGCTGGGTTGAAAATATTCCCTAACATTTTTATGGATTATCCAACATATTTTGAATTAACAAAATACCCCTAACCATTTTAAAATGTAGTTAGCAACAATTAAATTAATCATTTCAATTCAAATAAATATCTAACCATGTCAAGATAAATTGTAACTTTATGTGACGCGTTAAAATATTGGCTAGTAATTATGTGCTAAGTGGCACTTTTAACAAAGTTCATTTGCTAGCTAAAATAAATAGAAAACAGTAACTCTAATTTAAAAACAACAACAAAACAGAAAGTAAAAAAAGTAAAACCTAGCTACTGTGCACTATAGCCCACTTCTACAGCGTCGGCCCAGCCCAATAGCCGTGTCTTCTTCCATCTCACGTACTAGCTGTCCAGGGCGCGTGCCCTCGCGCGCGACCGAGCGGATGTTGCCATGACGACACTACAGTGTTCCTGACGACCACAAAACCTATCCACGACCCCCTGGACCTGTCCTAACCCTCATTTTCCCTCACACTTCCTTGCCCCCTTCAATTTTGAACACCCGATGCAGCCATCGCCGCCGCCTCCCCATTAACTCGGTCACCGACCACCTCGTACCACCGGAAGATGCCTAGGAGGACCACCTCATCGTGCTGATCATCCCAATCAAAAGGGCTCATCGCCAAGCTGCCGCATCGCATCACCATCGTTCGTTCCCCTCGGCATCGTCCACGGAAAGCCGCCGTCGATCCGCATCACCTCGTCCACCCCGGCCTCGTACGAGCTCACCATCGACCTCCTCTCAGTGAGCAGCATGGATCCCCGCCTTTCCCCCTAGTTTCCGTTTATGTAGCCGCCGCCCAAGTCCTCCCGGCCCATGGATGCGCCTCGCCTTGTCCGGCCGCTCCCTCCGGCCGCCCCAGGCTGCTGCCCCCCTGCGCACCTGCGCGTGCGCGCGCGTGCATCCCCCCGCGTGCCACCCCTGCCCGCTCGCTGCCACCTCGCGCCTTCCCCCATCGGCGTCCGCCACTGGTCGCCGAGGCCGCCCCGACCGAGCGCCGCGCACCGCTGCCGGCTACGTCGCGTGCCCCGCGCTTGCTCGCCACAACCCCTGGTCACGCCCCCCCATCGCGACGCCCTGCGCGCGACCGCGCCTCCCCTATTGCACCGCTGCTCTGCCTAGCCCCGCCGCCCCCGCGCCGCGCTGGCCCGCGCTCCCGCGCCCCTCCCGCTTGTGAGCTGCTGCTCGTCGCCTGACGCACCCGCGCCGCGCTGCGCCGCCTGCCGCCACTGCCCAGCTTGCCTCGCCGACTCTCGCCGGCCATGCACCAGCCGGCCAGCCTCGCCCCCCCCCCCCGGATGCTGGCCGCCTGGTTGCGCCCGCACCCGCGCACCTGTAAGCCGCCCGCTCTAGTGGCCGGGTGTGCCACTGCCAGCATGGCCCCATACCCCTATTTTTTTAAAAGAGAGTAAAAAATAGTAGTAAAAAATAATGATTAATTAATTAGTGATTTACTTAATTAATTTAATTAGATTGACTAGTTTAACCTAAGCCCCCAATGACAGGTGGACCCCCTGTCCAGTTTGACGAAGTCAAACTACTAGTAGGACTAGCCTAGTCATTGACAGGAGGGTCCCACTAGACCCCTTTGACTAGTCAAACAGACCAGTCAACTGCTGACTGGGCCATTGACCTGGCCCCACTGTCAGCCTCTGGTGCATTGTCGGGTGCACTGGACTGGGTGCACCTAGCCTTTTCATGTATATTTTCAAATTAACTTTAATCCCAGGAATTTCTAGAAAAGGTTAAGTCTTTGAAAAATCATAGAAAATAATCCGTAACTCGGATGAAAATACTTTATACATGAAAGTTGCTCAGAACGATGAGATGAATCCGGATATATAGCCCATTCGTCCGCCACACATACCTAGCATATCGAACACGCAACTTTCCCCCTCCTGTTCATCTGTCTGAAAACGTGGAACACCGGGAATACTTTCCCGAATGTTTCCCCCCTTCGCCGGTATCGCCTACTACTGTGTTAGGTCACCCCTAGCACCGCATATTGCCATGTTATGCTTTGTGTTGCTTTGATTGCTCTATTATTTATTTTGTTCCCCCTTTGTTACTTCTTTCCGGTAGACCCCGAGACTGCCGGCGACCCCAGTTCGACTATAGTGTTGACGACCCTTCCTTCTTGCCAGAGCAACCAGGCAAGCCCCCCCTGATCACCAGATATCGCCTATTCTTCTCTCTACTACTTGCATTAGAGTAGTGTAGCATGTTACTGCTTTCCGTTAATCCTATTCTGATGCATAGCATGTCCTTGCTACTACTGTTGTTACCTTTACATGCAATCCTAAATGCTTAGTATAGGATGCTAGTATTCCATCAGTGTGCCTACATTCTTGTCCGTCTGCCATGCTATACTATCGGGCCGTGATCACTCGGGAGGTGATCACGGGTATATACTTATATACATAATATATGACACCTGTGGTGACTAAAGTCGGGTCCGCTCATAGAGTACCCGCGAATGATTCACGGAATGGGGGTTGAAAGGACCTTTGTCCCGACGGCCCTCTGGGTGGATCTTTGTGGCGGAGCGACAGGGCAGGTTGAGACCGCCTAGGAGAGAGGTGAGCCTGGCCCTGGTCGGCCTCCGTGGTTACTTCTAAATAACATTGTGGGTGTCAAAACCGACGGATCTCGGGTAGTGGGTCCCAACTGTGCGTCTAGGCGGATGGTAACAGGAGGCAGGGGACACGATGTTTACCCAGGTTCGGGCCCTCTTGATGGAGGTAATACCCTACGTCCTGCTTGATTGTTCTTTATAATATGAGTAGTACAAGAGTTGATCTACCACGAGATCAAAGAGGCTAAACCCTAGAAGCTAGCCTATGGTATGATTGTTGTTGTTGGTCCTACGGACTAAACCCTCCGGTTTATATAGACACCGGAGGGGGCTAGGGTTACACAGAGTCAGTTACAAGGAAGGAGATCTACATATCCGTATTACCAAGCTTGCCTTCCACGCCAAGGAGAGTCTCATCCGGACACGGGACGAAGTCTTCAATCTTGTATCTTCATAGTCCAACAGTCCGACCAAAGGATATAGTCCGGCTATCCGGATACCCCCTAATCCAGGACTCCCTCGGTAGCCCCTGAACTAGGCTTCAATGACGATGAGTCCGGCGCGCAGATTGTCTTCGGCATTGCAAGGCGGGTTCCTCCTTCGAATACTTCATAGAAGATTTTGAACACGAGGATCGTGTCCAACTCTGCAAAACAAGTTCTACATACAACCGTAGAGAGAATAATATTTTCAAAAATCTAATCTGCCGACGCATTCCGCAGTGTGACATCACACCACAGCCAGGACACCATTCGAATCGTTTTTCACAACCAACCTCAGCATGTTTTGCGAGGCAGTTTTCTTGGCACATCTTGTCGAAGCAGAGATCGTGTCCCCTTTATTATGGGATTCTCATTAATACGGACGTGGGTAACCCAACCGTGCCTATTGGTAGGACTCCTAGTTCTTAGGCAAGTCCCAAACGGCCACGAGGAGGACGCTTGATATTCACCCTCTTTATAAGGGGCCAAGGCCTATTCTTTTTCCTCTCGATCTTAATCGAATCCGCCTCCTTCCTCGAGTTCCAAAACTCAAAGCTCAGGTCAGGTGCTTCGTACCTTCAACTATGTCCGGATCCAACCTTCAAGGTCGGTGGATGCCTTCCTCTGTCACGGAGGAGGACATCAAGAAGTTGAGAGAGGCCAGATATCTGACCGCCGAAATTTTGCATCGGCTGCCTGCCCGACGGCAGGTCGTCCCTACTCCTGAACCCAATGAGAGTGTCGTGTTCGTCTCCCACTTCCTCCGAGGAGTAGGCCTCACTCTGGATCCCTTTGTTAGGGGTCTTATGTCTATTATGGGCTAGATTTTCATGATCTGGCCCCGGATTCCCTTCTTCACATTTCGTCATTTATTGTCGTATGTGAGGCTTTCCTCCGCATTACCCCTCACTTAGGCCTGTGGCTCAAGACCTTCGATGTGAAGCTGAAGATGATCGAGGGGCAGCACGCAACATGTGGAGGCACTTTAATAAGAAAAATCGTTGACGCTCCATGGCCTGAGGGTTGCTTCCCAGAGGTGTCCGGATTGTGGTAGCGGGAGTGGTTCTACATCACAGCTCCCCGAAGTGCCAAGTGGGTAGCTGCCCCCACCTTTCGCTCAGGCCCCCGACCACAACTGATGTCATGGATCGGCAGGGGGCTGAGCTGGGGTCCAGCCAAGGACGTGCTAATACTGCAAAGCCGTAACCGAGATCTCTTTGAGAGAGATTTCAGTCTGGTTATGGTAGCGCAAGTTATGCTAGTTTGTCGAGTCCAGCCTTGCAAACGCCGGCCCCTTCGCATGTGGGAATTCAACCCTGAAGGACCGCGAGCTATTCAACATTTCCTCAGCATGACGCACGAAGAGATGTACAAGTTGTTCTTCGAACCACAAATAATGTTTCCGAACACCACTGAGGATGCAGGTCTAAGCTGCAATCGCCCGGATACCCAAGTAAGTAGCCCTGCATCCGAACACACTGTCCGTTTATTTATCGCAACGTTGCCCTAAAAAAGCCGCTCTTTGACCAGGATTGGATAGCGAAGGCAAAGTTGATCAGGTGTCTGGCCCCCCTCCCTGAGACCTCACCAAATCCCATGCTAACCAGGATGCTGGAGATCGCGCCTTATCAAGCGCCTTCGAGAGAAGATAAAGGGGGGAACAAGGAGGCTAGCGCCTCCGCGAAGGAGGTTAACCGGGGAGGAGGAACTGAAACTTCTCTCCCAAGGGAAGGAAGAGAACCGCCTCTGAGGACCCGGAGATAATGGTCTCCAAATGGGGGAAGAGAACTTCGCCGGAGGGTCCTGCCCCGGGTGATATCCCGGCCGCACTTCTCCCTCAAGGGGATCACCCCTCCACCGAGTTGTAAGTAAAAGGGTACTTAATAATGAAAACACCTCGCTTCACTTCTGAGGAAAATAATCGAAGCATTTATCTTGCAGTTCGGATCTTAGCCCTTCTCAGCAGAGCTCGTCTTCAGGGGATCTTCTTCCAGAGATGATGGAGAGCGAAACGCCTCCCCCTGCCATACCGCCTTACGAGGCGGGCGACCCCGAGGTGTCATCACGGAGGGTTTCTCCTGATCCGGCAAGGCCAGAAGGTAATCCTATGGTCACCTGAAGTCCTCAGTATCTGACTCTTGAAGAGAGAAATCGAAAGAGTCCGACACCGTCTGGTGTGCGGTCGGACGTACTAAGGGATCTGCTAGATCAAGCGGCTATCTCAGAAGAGCACCGCACGTTGATGGGTGCGGTGATTGAAAGGATTTCATCCGCCGAAAGCGGGTTGCATGAAGCCTTTATGAGTCTACTAACAGGTTTTGAGGTACGTGAAATGATGTACATTTTTGACAGTACCGCACATTTTTAGATGTGCCCTGTGTAGATAGTAGCCCCTAAGACTCTGGTTGTCATCGAAAACGGCGGCAAACAGAGGATCATAGTCCCAAGTAATAACCAGACCGCCTTTATGTGCAGGTGGTTGAAGCTCCGGTGGCTAGCCGGACTGATGGGTTTGCCGAACTAAGGCGACAACTGGATGCGGCAGACGCCGACATCGTGCTTGTTAACAAGCAGCTTGACGAGGCACATGGTGAGTGATTTTTCTGGTGATTGTCACATAATAAGAGCAGCATGATGCTAGTATCTTTAATATGTTGTGACTGCAGATGGAGCTGCCACCGTGGAGACCCTTCGGGTGGAGCTTGCCCAAGCCAAGGAGCAAGCAAGGAGTAGCAATGCGGCCGCTTTAAAGGCGGCCGAAGAGTTAAGGGCCGAATAGGCTGCGCATTGCGAGAGGAAAGAAAAAATAGCCAAGATGGTTGTAGAGTTAACAGATGCTGCTAACCGTTACTAGCTTCTTGAAGAATAAAACAGGCGAAGGTGACGGACCTGGAAAAGGCCCGGGTGGCTGCCAAGGAAGCCCGCTCCAAAAGTAGAGCGACAAAGGAGGAGCTGCATCAAGCTGCGGATATTGTATCTGGGAAGCCCTTCTTGTTGCGGACTAAGTTCGGGGATCCGAAGTATGCACCTCTGGATCGACTATGGAGTTCTGCGGATGCCTACGTGGATTTGGCTACAAGTGCTGCTAATGCAGCCGAGTACTTCAAGGATCGGAAAGATCATGAAGTGGAAAAACTGTTTTGGTCACAGTTTCATGCTCCAGCCCGTCCGCTGCTGTTGAATGAGCAAATGGCCGAGTAGGCCGAGCTCCATAGATTATCCGGACTTGCCATGAGGTCCGTTGTGGATCATCTGTGTCTGGGGGGCCAAGGCCGAATAGCTATTTTAGCTTAGTGCAACAGTTCCTTGGTGCTGTGTCATGCATTGATGCTGTAAAGAGGTCGGCGTGCATAAAAGGCTCGCGGATGGCCCTTGCCCATGTCAAAACATACTGGGCGGAGATGGATGCCACCACTGTTGCGGCACAGGGTTCGGCCATAGGCCGAGTGGCTGCCGAGCACTACTTTGAAGAAGTTCTTGAAGGCGCTCGTTCGATAGAGGCTCAGTGCTCGAAGAATATTATGTTTAAGTGACATGTATTCCCATTTAAAAAAATGTTTTATTGAGTTTATCAAGGCTGTATTTATACTTTTGCCCGAAAGTACTATGATGCCTCCTGTGCGGCCGTTTATGTATATATGTATATAACCTGAAAGATGGCAGTCGCCGGCTTTAGCCCCCATGCATATAATGCGGGGGTGCTCGCAGAAGACGCATGTTCACACTTGATCCAACGTCTTGGTCCATTAAGGAGGTGATAACGCAGTGAACTAGGCAAACAGACTATAATGCTTTAACACTTTCACTTAGCCAGAGGAGTTTGATAGTGGGGCTACTATATAGCCCCTGGTGGCTCCGCGCTCATCCGAATTCGGGGCGCGTACATGCCTGGCCGGGAAACGTCCCTTTGTTAAGGTAGAGGAATCCCAAAGATTCCGCTAGGTCATCGAGTGGTTGACCAGCCTCACGCTATATCATGACACTCAGTTTTCGGCTTTCTCTACTGAGGTGCTCGTCCGGATGAACCAGGGCGCAATCGCAGTAGTTCTCCTGGTGCCGCCTTAGCCGATAGAGCGGAACGTAAGGCAGCAAAACACAGGAGCCAGGAAAACCCAACATTTGATCAAAGACATGATTCGGAGCTGATGCATATAAGGCCAAACTCGTGACGCCGAACACTCCCTAAGGTATTCGGTCTTTATGATGTAAACCGGGCTAAACAGTGCCCTTTGTAATAAGCCCCTGGTGTCCAGGTACGTGCAATATTCTGACGTGGCCACATGCCAATACGTCAGCATCCTTCTCAATTGTACTGAGAATCCGGGGAATGTGTATCAACAAGAGACAGTAAAAAAGGTTTACGCAGGGTCTTAATCTAAAAATAATCCTTGGAACGGGTCCCTGCTGCACGTCTGCGCCTGTGTCTCCATTGTGCCGTATCCTGGACGGGTGTAGCATGATGGTCATCTGTAAAAGAGACGAACTTAGTTGAAAAGTTGTCATGAAAAGGTAGGTTATACTAAATAAACCATGTACAGTTCAAGATGAGTAAAGTTGCGCCTAATTGTCACTTGTTTACACGCGTTGAGCCCCTTGTATTGTTATAGGGGTATAGCCATCAAACATGTATCAATTATATATAGCTACACCGGACTCGTCTAACCGTGTCCGTGGTCTTGACGACCTGTCAGATGCTCTGGTTGGTGAGGCCGTCTAGTGTGCGACTGCCAACGCAGGCGCATGGTCTTCCGCGCGCAAGGAGCGCTCAACATTTCCATTTACTGTAATGATGCCACGTGGACCGGGCATCTTAAGCATGAGAGAAGCGTAATGCGGTATTGCGTTGAAGCGAGCGAAAGCTTCGCGTTCGAGTAGTGCTTGATAGCCACTTTGGAACGGAGCGATGTGGAAGGTTAACTTTTCGCTGCAGAAGTTATCAGGAAAGTCGAATATAACCTCTAGTAGCAGGGAGCCCGTGCAATGGGCTTCTGGGCCTGGCATTACTCCTTTGAAGGTAGTATTGCTATGGCTGATTTTTCTTGGGTCTATCCCCATTTTGCAGACTGTGTCCTGATATATCAGGTTTAAACTACTGCCGCCGTCCATCAGGACTCGTGTGAAGTGGTATCCGTCAATTATCGGGTCTAACACCAAGGCAACCCATCCTGCATGCCGGATACTTGCCGAGTAATCCCAATGGTCAAAGGTGATCGGTTGGGACGACCAGTGGCAGAACTCCGCGGTGATAGGCCCTGGGGCATGTGTCTCTAGGAGTGCCGCTTTGTTTCTCCCCTTCATCACGTGTAACACGTTTACTATTTTGACTTCTGGTGGGAATTTCTTCTGTTCCCCAGTGCTTTGCTTGCGAGGCTCGTCCTCGTCTTCGCTTGGTGTATCCTACCCCTTGTGTTCGGCGTTGAGTTTGCCAGACTGCTTGAAGACCCAACATTCTCTATGGGTATGATTTGCAGGTTTATCAGGGGTGCTGTGGATCTGACATAGTTTGTCCAGAATCTTGTTTAGGCTGGACAGTTCGTCTCTGTTGCCTTTGGAGGGCAGCTTTTGCTGACCTGGCCGAGAGTTTCTGAATCTGGCATTTACCTCGTGCTCTTTGGGTTGTCTTCTTTATTCCGGCGCTTGTTTTTGCTGCGCCGTGGCTTCCCGTTTCCATCCCTGACTTCGAATGTACTTGGGTCGCTAGTGCTGCATCGGGCTAACCAGCTGTCCTCGCTCGCGCAAAAGCGGGCCATGAGGCTTGTTAATGCTGCCATTGTCCTCGGCTTTTCTTGGCCAAGGTGTCTGGCAAGCCATTCGTCTTGAATGCTGTGCTTGAAAGCTGCTAAGGCTTCGGCGTCCGGACAGTCGACTATTTGGTTCTTTTTAGTGAGAAACATGTTCCAAAGCTTTCGGACTGACTCTCCGGGCTGTTGAGTTATATGACTTAAATCGTCTGCATCCGGTGGTCGGACATAGGTCCCTTGAAAATTTGCCCGAAAAGCGTCTTCGAGCTCTTCCCAGCTTCCAATGGAGTTTTCAGGGAGGCTTTTAAGCCAGTGCCGAGCTGGCCCTTTGAGCTTGAGGGGTAAGTACTTGATGGCATGGAGATCGTCTCCTCGAGCCATGTGGATATGGAGGATGTAGTCCTCAATCTAGACCCCAGGGTCTGTCATTCCGTCGTACGCCTCTATGTTTACGGGTTTGAATCCCTCTAAAAATTCATGGTCCAGCACCTCATCGGTGAAACATAGGGGGTGTGCGGCACCCCTGTATTTGGGTGTACCGTGGTGTTCGGATTTTTGTTGTGTTGCATTGCATGCTGGAGCGCGCTTGCTTGGCTCGTAGATGGATCTGGTTGCGCCGTCCTTTTGATGCGAGTCCTCACGTGGATTGCGTACTGGCTTGTGTGCGGCATCGTTTGCCGCTCTATGTTGGCCACGAGGTCGTCTATCCGACCGGATGGCTGTTTTGTTTTTTGATTGCGGGGGATCTAAGGCCTCCTCATCAAATTCAGGTAGCAGCTTTTGCTTCGGGTAGCTCTTTGTGTGGCGACTACCGCCGTACTTTGCTGCAGTGTTGAGTACTTCACTCCATCTAATTCTGAGTGTGTCTTGTGCAGCCTTGAGCCTTTGCTTCTTCTTTTTCAGACTCCTCGCAGTGGCAACAAGCCTTTGATGGGTATTCTGTTGCTCCAGGTGCCTGTCCGGTATGATGTCATCCGGACTGTTATCTTCGCCGGAGTCGGGTTGTTCGGTTTGATTCTCCATGTTGTCGTGGTCGGACAGTGGTTCAATGCCGTGTTTGTCGTCCGCTGGCTCACCCTGCTCTATTGCTGGGTCTATATGATCGATGTTTTTGCCGAGGCAGAATTTGGAGCGGCGCCTACGCCGCCACTTTGACTGCTTCTCGAGGGAACGATCCATCGCTGCGTCCTTCCGTTCCTCGTCGTCGTTTTCTTTGGGTGTGTCCACCATGTATACATCATATGATGAAGTGGGCGTCCAGTGCCCTGTGGGCAGTGGCTCCTGTTCGTCTCCTGCATCGTTGTCCATACCGCCGATGTCTTCGGAGTTGAAGGCGAGCATGTCGGTCAAATCGTCGACAGTGGCTACTAAGTGGGTGGTGGGTGGGCGGCGAATTTCTTCGTCGTCCACATCCCGATCCGGCCGGCCATAGTTCGGCCAAGACTCTCCTGACAAGGAGAGAGACCTTAATGAGTTCAGTATGTCGCCAAAGGGTGAGTGCTGAAGGATATCCGCGGAGGTGAACTCCATGATCGGCGCCCAGTTGGATTCGATAGGCACGGGCGCAGGCGGTTCGGAGTCCGTGGCTGGGGAAGAATCCGACAGTTCGGCGTCACGGCTCCCATGAAGGGTAAGGTCGATACTCGGCCCGATCGCCACTAAGAATGCGGCCTCCTTGGCGGGGTCTATCCACCCGTCCATGGATGGTGCAATTGGCTCCCAATTGAGGGCCAGAGCGGTTGCCAGTGCGGTGTCCTGAACACGGTCCGATGGTAGAGCTAAATCATGCTCATCATCACTGTGCGGCACACTCGGCAGGGGCTCGAATCTGTCGAAGATCAAGTTGAAGGAAATATTCCCTAGAGGCAATAATAAAGTTATTATTTATTTCCTTATATCATGATAAAATGTTTATTATTCATGCTAGAATTGTATTAACCGTAAACATAATACTTGTGTGAATACATAGACAAACAGAGTGTCACTAGTATGCCTCTACTTGACTAGCTCATTGATCAAAGATGGTTATGTTTCCTAGCCATACACATGATTTGTCATTTGATTAATGGGATCACATCATTAGGAGATTGATGTGATTGACTTTACCCATTCCGTTAGCTTAGCACTTGATCGTTTAGTATGTTGCTATTGCTTTCTTCATGACTTATACATGTTCCTATGACTATGAGATTATGCAACTCCCGTTTACTGGAGGAACACTTTGTGTGCTACCAAACGTCACAACATAACTGGGTGATTATAAAGGTTCTCTGCAGGTGTCTCCAAAGGTACATGTTGGGTTGGCGTATTTCGAGATTACGATTTGTCACTCCGATTGTCGGAGAGGTATCTCTGGGCCCTCTCGGTAATGCACATCACTTAAGCCTTGCAAGCATTGCAACTAATGAGTTAGTTGCGGGATGATGTATTACAAAACGAGTAAAGAGACTTGCCGGTAACGAGATTGAACTAGGTATTAAGATACCGACGATCGAATCTCAGGCAAGTAACATACCGATGACAAAGGGAACAACGTATGTTGTTATGCGGTCTGACCGATAAAGATCTTCATAGAATATGTAGGAGCCAATATGAGCATCCAGGTTCCGCTATTGGTTATTGACCGGAGACGTGTCTCGGTCATGTCTACATTGTTCTCGAACCCGTAGGGTCCGCACGCTTAACGTTACGATGACAGTTTCATTATGAGTTTATATGTTTTGATGTACCGAAGGTTGTTCGGAGTCCCGGATGTGATTACAGACATGACGAGGAGTCTTGAAATGGTCGAGACATGAAGATTGATATATTAGAAGCCTATGTTTGGACATCGGAAGTGTTCCGGGTGAAATCAGCATTTTACCGGAGTACGGGGAGGTTACCGGAACCCCCCGGTAACCTAATGGGCCTTAATGGGCCTAGCGGAGGAAGAGGAGAGGAGGCCAAGGGGCAGCCGCGCGCCCCTCCCCCCAAGTCCGAATTGGACAAGGAGGGGGGCGCCCCCCCCCTTTCCTTTCCCCTCTCTCTCTTCTCCCCCCCCAAGTCCTAGTCCAACATGGAAAGGGGGGAGTCCTACTCCCAGTAGGAGTAGGACTCCTCCTGGCGCGCCCCTTGCCTGGCCGCACCTCCTCCCCCTTGCTCCTTTATATACGGGGGCAGGGGCACCCCATAGACACAACAATTGATCATTGATCTCTTAGCCATGTGCGGTGCCCCCCTCCACCATAATCCTCGATAATATTGTAGTGGTGCTTAGGCGAAGCCCTGTGACGGTAGAACATCAAGATCGTCACCATGCCGTCGTGTTGACGGAACTCTTCCCCGACATTCTACTGGATCGGAGTCCGGGGATTGTCATCGAGCTGAACGTGTGCTAGAACTCAGAGGTGCCGTAGTTTCGGTGCTTGATCGGTCGGGCCATGAAGACGTACGACTACATCAACCGCGTTGTTATAACGCTTCCGCTTTCGGTCTACGAGGGTACGTGGACAACACTCTCCCCTCTCGTTGCTATGCATCACCATGATCTTATGTGTGCGTAGGAAAATTTTGAAATTACTACGTTCCCCAACAGTGGCATCCGAGCCAGGTTTTATGCGTTGATGTTATATGCACGAGTAGAACACAAGTGAGTTGTGGGCGATATAAGTCATACTGCTTACCAGCATGTCATACTTTGGTTCGGCGGAATTGTTGGATGAAGCGGCCCGGACCAACATTACGCGTACGCTTACGCGAGACTGGTTCTACCGACGTGCTTTGCTCATAGGTGGCTGGCGGGTGTCAGTTTCTCCAACTTTAGTTGAACCGAGTGTGGCTACGCCCGGTCCTTGCAAAGGTTAAAACAGCACCAACTTGACAAACTACCGTTGTGGTTTTTATGCGTAGGTAAGAACGGTTCTTGCTAAGCCCATAGCAGCCACGTAAAACTTGCAACAACAAAGTAGAGGACGTCTAACTTGTTTTTGCAGGGCATGTTGTGATGTGATATGGTCAAGACATGATGCTAAATTTTATTGTATGAGATGATCATGTTTTGTAACCGAGTTATCGGCAACTAGCAGGAGCCATATGGTTGTCGCTTTATTGTATGCAATGCAATCGCCCTGTAATGCTTTATTTTATCACTAAGCGGTAGCGATAGTCGTAAAAGCATAAGATTGGCGAGGCAACAACGATGCTACAATGGAGATCAAGGTGTCGCGCCGGTGACGATGGTGATCATAACGGTGCTTCGGAGATGGAGATCACAAGCACAAGATGATGATGGCCATATCATATCACTTATATTGATTGCATGTGATGTTTATCTTTTATGCATCGTATCTTGCTTTGATTGACGGTAGCATTATAAGATGATCTCTCACTAAATTTCAAGATAAAAGTGTTCTCCCTGAGTATGCACCGTTGCCAAAGTTCGTCGTGCCTAGACACCACGTGATGATCGGGTGTGATAAGCTCTACGTCCATCTACAACGGGTGCAAGCCAGTTTTGCACACATAGAATACTCAGGTTAAACTTGACGAGACTAGCATATGCAGATATGGCCTCGGAACACTGAGACCGAAAGATCGAGCGTGAATCATATAGTAGATATGATCAACATAGTGATGTTCACCATTGAAAACTACTCCATTTCACGTGATGATCGGTTATGGTTTAGTTGATTTGGATCACGTGATCACTTAGAGGATTAGAGGGATGTCTTTCTAAGTGGAAGTTATTAAGTAATATGATTAATTGAACTTAAATTTATCATGAACTTAGTACCTGATAGTATCTTGCTTGTTTATGTTTGATTGTAGATAGATGGCCAATGCTGTTGTTCCGTTGAATTTTAATGCATTCCTTGAGAAAGCAAGGTTGAAATATGATGGTAGCAATTACATGGACTGGGTCCGTAACTTGAGGATTATCCTCATTGCTGCACAGAAGAATTACGTCCTGGAAGCACCGCTGGGTGCCAGGCCTGCTGCTGGAGCAATACCAGATGTTATGAACGTCTAGCAGAGCAAAGCTGATGACTACTTGATAGTTCAGTGTGCCATGCTTTACGGCTTAGAACCGGGTCTTCAATGACATTTTGAACGTCATGGAGCATATGAGATGTTCCAGGAGTTGAAGTTAATATTTCAAGCAAATGCCCGGATTGAGAGATATGAAGTCTCCAATAAGTTCCATAGCTGCAACATGGAGGAGAATAGTTCTGTTAGTGAACATATACTCAGAATGTCTGGGTACCATAATCACTTGACTCAGCTGGGAGTTAATCTTCCAGTTGATAGTGTCATTGACAGAGTTCTTCAATCACTGCCACCAAGGTACAAGAGTTTCGTGATGAACTATCATATGCAAGGGATGAATAAAACAATTCCCGAGCTCTTCGCAATGCTAAAGGCTGCGGAGGTAGAAATCAAGAAGGAGCATCAAGTGTTTATGGTCAACAAGACCAATAGTTTCAAGAAAAAGGGAAAAGGGAAGAAGAAGGGGAACTTCAAGAAGAACAGCAAGCAAGTTGTTGCTCAGGAGAAGAAACCCAAATCTGGACCTAAGCCTGAAACTAAGTGCTTCTACTGCAAGCAGACTGGTCACTGGAAGCGGAACTGCCCCAAGTATTTGGCGGATAAGAAGGATGGCAAGGTGAACAAAGGTATATGTGATATACATGTTATTGATGTGTACCTTACTAGAGCTCGTAGTAGCACCTAGGTATTTGATACTGGTTCTGTTGCTAACATTTGCAACTCGAAATAGGGACTACGAATTAAGCGAACACTGGTGAAGGACGAGGTGACCATGCACGTGGGAAATGGTTCCAAAGTCGATGTGATCGTGGTTGGCACGCTACCTCTACATCTACCTTCGGGATTAGTATTAGACCAAAATAATTGTTATTTGGTGCCAGCGTTGAGCATGAACATTATATCTGGATCTTGTTTGATGCGAGACGGTTATTCATTTAAATCAGAGAATAATGGTTGTTCTATTTATATGAGTAATATCTTTTATGGTCATGCACCCTTGAAGAGTGGTCTATTTTTGATGAATCTCGATAGTAGTGATACACATATTCATAATGTTGAAACCAAAAGATGCAGAGTTGATAATGATAGTGCAACTTATTTGTGGTACTGCCGTTTAGGTCATATCGGTGTAAAGCGCATGAAGAAACTCCATACTGATGGACTTTTGGAACCACTTGATTATGAATCACTTGGTACTTGCGAACCGTGCCTCATGGGCAAGATGACTAAAACGCCGTTCTCCGGTACTATGGAGAGAGCAACAGATTTGTTGGAAATCATACATACAGATGTATGTGGAACAATGAATGTTGAGGTTCGTGGCGGATATCGTTATTTTCTCACCTTCACAGATGATTTAAGCAAATATGGGTATATCTACTTAATGAAGCATAAGTCTGAAACATTTGAAAAGTTCAAAGAATTTTAGAGTGAAGTTGAAAATCATCGTAACAAGAAAATAAAGTTTCTACGATCTAATCGTGGAGGAGAATATTTGAGTTACGAGTTTGGTCTACATTTGAAACAATGCGGAATAGTTTCGCAACTCACGCCACCCGTAACACCACAACGTAATGTTGTGTCCGAACGTCGTAATCATACTTTACTAGATATGGTGTGATCTATGATGTCTCTTACAGATTTACCGCTATCATTTTGGGGTTATGCTTTAGAGACGGCCGCATTCACGTTAAATAGGGCACCATCAAAATCCGTTGAGACGACGCCTTATGAACTGTGGTTTGGCAAGAAACCAAAGTTACCGTTTCTGAAAGTTTGGGGCTGCGATGCTTATGTGAAAAAGCTTCAACCTGATAAGCTCGAACCCAAATCGAAGAAATGTGTCTTCATAGGATACCCGAAGGAGACTGTTGGGTACACCTTCTATCACAGATCCGAATGCAAGACAGTCGTTGCTAAGAATGGATCCTTTCTAGAGAAGGAGTTTCTCTCGAAAGAAGTGAGTGGGAGGAAAGTAGAACTTGATGAGGTAACTGTACTTGCTCCCTTATTGGAAAGAAGTACATCACAGAAACCAGTTTCTGTGACACCTACACCAATTAGTGAGGAAGCTAATGATAATGATCATGAAACTTCAGATCAAGTTACTATCGAACCTCGTAGATCAACCAGAGTAAGATCCTCACCAGAGTGGTACGGTAATCCTGTTCTAGAAGTCATGCTACTAGATCATGATGAACCTACGAACTATGAAGAAACGATGGTGAGCCCAGATATGGCTAGAAGCCATGAAATCTGAGATGGGATCCATGTATGAGAACAAAGTGTGGACTTTGGTTGACTTGCCCGTTGATCGGCAAGCAATTGAGAATAAATGGATCTTCAAGAAAAAGACTGACGCTGACAGTAATGTTACTGTCTACAAAGCTCGACTTGTTGCAAATGGTTTTCGACAAGTTCAAGGGATTGACTATGATGAGGCCTTCTCACCCGTAGCGATGCTTAAGTCTGTCCGAATCATGTTAGCAATTGCCACATTTTATGATTATGAAATTTGGCAGATGGATGTCAAAACTGCATTCCTGAATGGATTTCTTGAAGAAGAGTTGTATATGATACAACTGGAAGGTTTTGTCAATCCAAAGGGGACTAACAAAGTGTGCAAGCTCCAGCGATCCATTTATGGACTGGTGCAAGCCTCTCGGAGTTGGAATAAACGCTTTGATAGTGTGATCAAAGCATTTGGTTTTGTACAGACTTTTGGAGAAGCCTTTATTTACAAGAAAGTGAGTGGGAGCTCTGTAGCATTTCTGATATTATATGTGGATGACATATTACTGATTGGAAATGATATAGAATTTCTGGATAGCATAAAGGGATACTTGAATAAGAGTTTTTCAATGAAAGACCTCGGTGAAGCTGCGTACATATTGGGCATTAAGATCTATAGAGATAGATCAAGACGCTTAATTGGACTTTCACAAAGCACATACCTTGACAAAATTTTGAAGAAGTTCAAAATGGATCAAGCAAAGAAAGGGTTCTTGCCTGCGTTACAAGGTGTGAAGTTGAGTAAGACTCAATGTCCGGCCACCGCAGAAGATAGAGAGAAAATGAAAGATGTTCCCTATGCTTCAGCCATAGGCTCTATCATGTATGCAATGCTGTGTATGAGACCTGATGTGTGCCTTGCTATAAGTCTAGTAGGGAGGTACCAAAGTAATCCAGGAGTGGATCACTGGACAGCGGTCAAGAACATCCTGAAGTACCTGAAAAGGACTAAGGATATGTTTCTCATATATGGAGGTGACAAAGAGCTCATCGTAAATGGTTACGTTGATGCAAAGCTTTGACACTAATCCGGACGATTCTAAATCGCAAACCGGATACGTGTTTACATTGAACAGTGGAGCTGTCAGTTGGTGCAGTTCTAAACAAAGCATCATGGCGGGATCTACATGTGAAGCGGAGTACATAGCTGCTTCGGAAGCAACAAATGAAGGAGTCTGGATGAAGGAGTTCATATCTGATCTAGGTGTCATACCTAGTGCATCGGGTCCAATGAAAATCTTTTGTGACAATACTGGTGCAATTGCCTTGGCAAAGGAATCCAGATTTCATAAGAGAACCAAGCACATCAAGAGACGCTTCAATTCCATTCGGGATTTAGTCCAAGTGGGAGACATAGAAATTTGCAAGATACATACGGATCTGAATGTTGCAGACCCGCTGACTAAGCCTCTTCCACGAGCAAAACATGATCAGCACCAAGGCTCCATGGGTGTTAGAATCATTACTATGTAATCTAGATTATTGACTCTAGTGCAAGTGGGAGACTGAAGGAAATATGCCCTAGAGGCAATAATAAAGTTATTATTTATTTCCTTATATCACTATAAAATGTTTGCTAGAATTGTATTAACCGGAAACATAATACTTGTGTGAATACATAGACAAACAGAGTGTGACTAGTATGCCTCTACTTGACTAGCTCGTTGATCAAAGATGGTTATGTTTCCTAGCCATAGACATGAGTTGTCATTTGATTAACGAGATCACATCATTAGGAGAATGATGTGATTAACTTGACCCATTCTGTTAGCTTAGCACTTGATCGTTTAGTATGTTGCTATTGCTTTCTTGATGACTTATACATGTTGCTATGACTATGAGATTATGCAACTCCCGTTTACCGGAGGAACACTTTGTGTGCTACCAAACGTCACAACGTAACTGGGTGATTATAAAGGTGCTCTCCAAGTGTCTCCAAAGGTACATGTTGGGTTGGCGTATTTCGAGATTAGGATTTGTCACTCCGATTGTCGGAGAGGTATCTCTGGGCCCTCTCAGTAATGCACATCACTTAAGCCTTGCAAGCATTGCAACTAATGAGTTAGTTGCGGGATGATGTATTACAGAATGATTAAAGAGACTTGCCGGTAACAAGATTGAACTAGGTATTAAGATACCGACGATCGAATCTTGGGCAAGATGACAAAGGGAACAACGTATGTTGTTATGCGGTCTGACCGATAAAGATCTTCGTAGAATATGTAGGAGCCAATATGAGCATCCAGGTTCCGCTATTGGTTATTGACCAGAGACGTGTCTCGGTCATGTCTACATTGTTCTCGAACCCGTAGGGTCCGCACGCTTAACGTTACGATGACAGTTTCATTATGAGTTTATATGTTTTGATGTACCGAAGGTTGTTCGGAGTCCCGAATGTGATCACGGACATGACGAGGAGTCTCGAAATGGTCGATACATGAAGATTGATATATTGGAAGCCTATGTTTGGACATCGGAAGTGTTCCGAGTGAAATCGACATTTTACCGGAGTACCGGGAGGTTACCGGAACCCCCCGGTAACCTAATGGGCCTTAATGGGCCTAGTGGAGGAAGAGGAGAGGACGCCAAGGGGCAGCCGCGCGCCCCTCCCCCCCAAGTCCGAATTGGACAAGGGGGGCGGCGCCCCCCTTTCCTTTCCCCCCTCTCTCTCCTTCCCCCCAAGTCCTAGTCCAACATGGAAAGGGCGGAGTCCTACTCCCGGTAGGAGTAGGACTCCTCCTAGCGCACCCCTTGCCTGGCCGCACCTCCTCCCCCTTGCTCCTTTATATACGGGGGTAGGGGGCACCCCATAGACACAACAATTGATCATTGATCTGTTAGCCGTGTTCGGTGCCCCCCTCCACCATAATCATCGATAATATTGAAGCGGTGCTTAGGCGAAGCCCTACAACGGTAGAACATCAAGATCGTCACCACGCCGTCGTGTTGACGGAACTCTTCCCCGACATTCTGCTGGATCGGAGTTCAGGGATCGTCGTCGAGCTGAACGTGTGCTAGAACTCAGAGGTGTCGTAGTTTCGGTGCTTGATCGGTCGGGCCGTGAAGACGTACGACTACATCAACCGCATTGTTATAACGCTTCCGCTTTCGGTCTATGAGGGTACATGGACAACACTCTCCCCTCTCGTTGCTATGCATCACCATGATCTTACGTGTGCGTAGGAAAATTTTGAAATTACTATGTTCCCCAACACAAGTCTCCGCGGATGTCGACCGTGTAGTTTAAGCTTCCAAACCTGACCTGGTGGCCAGGGGCGTAACTCTCGATCCGCTCCAGATGGCCGCCGGATACAAAGATCTGGCCGAGGAGAAAAGTTTCACCCCGGACGGAACCACTATCGTTGATTGAAGGATCCATCCAGCCTAATGATGACGACACAGAGGAACTCTCAATGAAAGCACCAATGTTGGTGTCAAAACCGTCGGATCTCGGGTTGGGGGTCCCGAACTATGCGTCTTGGTGGATGGTAACAGGAGGCAGGGGTCACGATGTTTACCCAGGTTCGGGCCCTCTTGATGGAGGTAATACCCTACGTCCTGCTTGATTGTTCTTGATAATATGAGTAGTACAAAAGTTGATCTACCACAAGATCGAAGAGGCTAAACCCTAGAAGCTAGCCTATGGTATGATTGTTGTTGTTGGTCCTACGGACTAAACCCTCCGGTTTATATAGACACCGGAGGGGGCTAGGGTTACACAGAGTCGGTTATAAGGAAGGAGATCTACATATCTGTATTGCCAAGCTTGCCTTCCACGCCAAGGAGAGTCCCATCCGGACATGGGACGAAGTCTTCAATCTTGTATCTTCATAGTCCAACAGTCCGGCCAAAGGATATAGTCCGTCTGTCTGGATACCCCCTAATCCATGACTCCCTCAAACACGCTTAACGAGATCTTGGTATTTGATCTGAGTCTAGCCACTGGTCTATATGCACTAACCAACTACGGGGGAGCAGTTATGGGCACTCGACGCCGTGGTATCAACCAAAGCCTTCGTGACATCAGCGACTGAGCGACACGCGTCGGGTTGGACCGCGTAACGCAACTTCCTTGGAAATGGAGGTTGCTAGGTCTGCTCACGGGCCGCCCTCGCAACGTGTAGGTGTGCAATGGGCGATGGGCCCGGATCCCTGCACCATAGAATTTAGACCGGCGTGCTGACCTCTTTGTTGTGCCTAGGTAGGGCTACGACGTGTTGATCTTCCGAGGCCGGGCATGACCCAGGACAGTGTGTCCAGGCAAAGGGGATCGAGCGTGTTGGGAAATGTGGTGCACCGTTGCAGGGAAGTTTATCTATTCAAATAGAAGTGTCCCTCGATAAAAGGACGACCCAGAGTTGTACCTCGACCTTATGACAACTAGAACTGGATACTTAATAAACACACCCTTTCAAGTGCCAGATACAACCGGTGATCGCTCTCTAACAGGGCGATGAGGAGAGGATCGCCGGGTAGGATTATGCTATGCGGTGATACTTGGTTAACTTACCATCTACTCTCTTCTATATGCTTCAAGATGGAGGCTGCCAGAAGCGTAGTCTTCGATAGGACTAGCTATCCCCCTTTTATTCTGGCATTCTGCAGTTTAGTCCATAGATACTACCCATTTCATTGATACCAATGCATATGTAGTGTAGATCCTTGCTTGCGAGTACTTTGGATGAGTACTCACGGTTGCTTTCCCACTTCTTTTCCCCCTATCCCGGTTATTGCGATCATATGATGGAGTCCAGGATCCAGAGGATCCCGAGGATGATTCTACATGGAGTTCAGCATCGAGGATTAGTTAGGAGGTCCCAGGCAGGAGGCCTCGCCTTTTCGATCGTTGCTACTTCTGTGCTAGCCTTCTTAAGGCAAACTTGTTTAACTTATGTCTGTACTCAGATATTATTGCTTCTGCTGACTCTTGTGTATTCTAGCCCTCGAGGGCCCTGGCTTGTAATATAAAGCTCATGTTATTCTAATTTGTGACTAGAGTTGTGTTGTGATATCTTCCCGTGAGTCCTTGATCTTGATCGTACACATTTGCATGCATGTTTAGTGTACGGTCAAATCGGGGGCGTCACAATGATTGTCGATCACAGTCTGGATTCGTGTATGTCATGAACGGAGGAGCAGTGAGATGGATGAGTTCCAAGAAAGATACGGTGGCCTATTCTACCACAGAAGTCGAATACATTGCGGCTTGTGAAGCTATAAAGGAAGGTGTTTGGATCCGGAACTTTCTGGATGATCTTGGTATTTTCCCAGCCTTGGTAAAACTGTTGGACCTTTATTGTGATAATTCTGGTTCCATCGCACAAGCCAAGGAGCCGAGGGATCACCACAAGACCAGACACATAGATCGGAAATATCACCTGATACGAAAGATCGTAAAGAATGGTGATGTTGAGTTATGCAAAATTCACACGGATGGAAATGTTGCAGATCCGTTGACTAAGCCGCTTCCACAATCCAAGCATGAGGGGCACGTTAGAGCTATGGGCATTCGATGTCTACTTGATTGACTCTAGTACAAGTGGGAGGACTGTTGGAGATATGCCCTAGAGGTAATCATGTATGATGATATTTCCTATGTGTTTATGAATAATAATAGTCCTTGGACATTATCAATGATGTGTGTCAGCAAGTACGTGACTTGTTTGTGGGACTATGCATTATATGATGACTGTCCTAAAAGATCCCTAGTCGAAAGGGTTGTGTGGACGCGCAGCCGACTATACTAGCATATGACACGGTCGATGGCTTGGTCTCACTAGCCATGGAGCATTGGATGCTAACCGGATAATATGGACTTGGAAGGATTTGATCGGATTCGACATAGTCGGATCCGAGTTGAGATAACGTCTGAGTCGGACAGACCCAACTATTAGACGCAGCGATATGTCATTTGTAAGTCTCTAGTACAACATACATTCTATGTCCTAAGACCTGAGCTGGCTCATGTACTCGGGATGGTGACAGACTTGCTTTGGGCCAACCAAGCGCTACTCCATGACTGGGTAGTTACAAAGGTAGGTTTCAGGCTTGTCCAGACCCATGCTGCGAGACATGGTCGAGCAAGATGGAATTTGCCCCTCCGATCAGGAGAGATATACTCTGGGCCCCTCGTGTGATCCGACCAGGATAAGCATGGCCATGTGACAAGGATTATGAGATAATATGGTTTGTGGTCGGCATCACTGGAATGAGAAAGAGGTCGGGCTAGCACAAGGATGACAGACTCGCCTTGAGCCCGACAACATATATCGTGTGGCAAAGGGAACAGAAGTATGATGTACATGTTTGCCTAACCAGCTTCATGGTCTGCTTGGTGTTCGGCATGCCTTGCTAGGGGCCGCTACCAACCGTCCAGTTCGGAGGTGATCCGAACTGCGACCAAGCCGGCTTGAACCTAAGGGGTCACACACTTAAGGGAAGGAACCTACAAGGTCGGATCCGAGGACACTAGTCGGATGTGATCCGAGCTGTGTTCGGATTCTGGCTAAGTAGACTTATGGGCTTTAGGGTCCATGTGAGCCCAAGTGTTGAGCCCATGACGGACGCCTATATAAAGTGGGGGTGTGGAACACTCATGCGATTGATCGCTTTGGCGCTGTCACTAGGGTTTGCATGTGTTGCGAATAGTCACCTCCACTCGACACCGCTGACTGTGTGATCGGACCTAACAGTCCGCCACACATTGTTCCTCCTGCGCGCGCGAATACCGTTAGAGGCGGTGCGCTTGCGCTGCTCCAGCGAACTTGTACGAAGGAACCGACGACCGGTTGTTCGAGGGAGATCGGACGAGGAGGAGACGCGCTGCCCCAACTCTTCCGCTGCACTGCACTGCGCGTCTAGTGGTAACGATCTGTGATCCATCTCCCGTAGCATGTTCTTGGTTGTTCTACGCGTAGGAAAAATTTAATTTGCAGTGGACGCACCCTACTATAGAACGCAACAAACATAAATGGTTCTGATCTGAAATCATGGCACCCGACCCAAAGTGACAAGCATTAAGCATGGCAAAGTCATAGAATCATCAAACTAAGAACATAGTGGATACTAGGGATCAAGCCCTAACAAAACTAACTCGATTACATGATGAATCTCATCCAACTCCTCACCGACTAGCAAGCCTACGAAGGAATTACTCACTCCCGGTGGGGAGCATCATGGAATTGGCAATGGAGATGGGTTGGTGATGACGAAGAACAAAGATCCCCCTCTCCGGAGCCCCAAACGGACTCCAGATCTGCCCTCCCGAGGAAGAACAGGGCTGGCGGCAGCTCCGTCTCATGGATCGTGATAATTCTTTCTCCCTGATTTTTTTTCTTCAAAAATAGAAATTTATAGTGTGAGGGTTGAGGTCTGCAGGGCCACCAGGTGGGTACAACCCACCTGGGCGCGCCAGGAGAGGGGGCGCGCCCTGGTGGGTTGTGCCCACCCAGGGGCCCCTCTCCGGTAGGTCTTGGCTCCAGAAATTCTCATATATTATAAAAAAATTCCTTGCAAAGTTTCGTTCCATTCCGAGAACTTTTATTTCTGCACACAAAAAAACACCATGGTAGTTCTGCTGAAAACAACGTCAGTCCAGGGTTAGTTTCATTCAAATCATGCAAATTAGAGTCCAAAACAAGAGGAAAAGCGTTAGGAAAAGTGGATCGTTGGAGATGTATCAACTCCCCCAAGCTTAAACATTTGCTTGCCCTCAAGCAATTCAGTTGATAAACGAAAAGTGAGAAAGAAAAACTTTTACAAACTCTTTTGCTCTTGTTTGCCTAAATAAGCTTAAACAGCACCCAGGTTTTCAGCCAGCATTATAACTAACCATGTAGACAATAACTCTTAAAGATTATAATGACTCATATCAATGACATAATTAGCTAGCGAGCAATAATAAGATATCTCAAACGGCAACACGTTGTCAAAACAACCATTATATAATATGACAATAGTGGTATCTCGCTATCCCTTTCTGAGACCGCAAAACATAAATGCAGAGCACCTCCAAAGTTCAAGCAGCGACTAAACATTGTAATTCATGGTAGAAAAGATCCAATCATGATGCACCCAACATTAGCTATACACAATGCATAAATCATGACAACTGTGCTCTACTCAGATTCTGGCACTTGTTTTAGAAGGTGATGACATAACATAAACGTAAATAGATAGTCCCTTCGCAGAGGGAAGCAGTGATTTGCAGAGGTGACAGATCTCAATTTTTTAAAACAAAGATAAATGATATTTTGAGACATGCACCCTTCTTATTCACTTCATGACCATCAGTTATCAATATCTCCCATGCTAAACAAGCTAGTGGTGGTTCCCAAGTGATAAAAGTAAAGGTTTTGACTCCATTGGGAGTTTTTGTTTGATTATTCGAGCGATTAACTCTTTTTGTATTTTGCAGTTTGGGACTAGGCATCCCTAATACCGCCCTTTTCTCGTGCGATGGCGAGTGAATAAACGCTCGACCTAAGAATAACCCACTTAGCATGGAAGATACCGACCACCTCCTGTCGTTCCATGAACGATCCAGGCACACAAAACGGATAATTTTTTAGAAGTTTTTAGAGGTGGCACATGCAAATTTACTTAGCACGACAGGGTAATACTGTATATAGGTAGGTATGGTGGACTCATCGGGAATAACTTTGGGTTCAAGGTTTTTGATGTACAAGCAGAATCCCCACTTAGTACAGGCGAAGGCTAGCAATTTAGAATGAGAAGCGGCCGGCTAGAGAGCAACAACGATCGTAACCATGCATTATGCATAAGTAACATCGGACACTAGCATGAGTAGGATATGAACACAATGAACATAAATATTATAGAGGCTATGTTGGTTCTGATTCAACTACATGCATGAACATGTACCAAGTCAAGCCACTTGAACATTCAGAGGAGGATACCATATCATCATACTACATCACAATCATTTTAACGCTATGTTGATATCCAAGATAAATCATTATCAACTCCCAGCTACTTATGAATGGCATGAGAAACTATAATCTCTAATTGTCATTACAAACATGTTTAATCATAACGGGCTGAAGCATGGATACTAGGTTAAACATATTTACACAAACCGAACAAGTCGAGTTCATACCAGTTTCTCTTTGCCACGGCCAGTTCATCGGATGTCGTCATTATTGCCTTTCACTTGCACGACCGAATGATATGAAAATAATAATAGTACAAGAGTGCCATGGACTAGGCTGGAATCTGCAAACATTTTATTCAACAGGAGAAGGCAAGGTAAAATGTGCTCTTTATTAGTTCAACAATTATTCAAATGAGAGCCACTCAACATTTTCATCTTGGTCTTCTCCTTGGTACAACTCGAATTAAAAGAAAAGAATTTCAGAGAAACACACTGAAATATTTTTGGAGTTTTTGGTTTTCTCGAATAAGCAAATAAGGGAAAAGCAAAAACGAGAAAAACTATTTACACGGGAAAGCTCCCAACAAGCAAAAGAATAACAAGGAAATCTTTTGTGTTTTCTTTTTAATGTTACTACTAAGCATGCATAGAAATTAAACTAGCTACAACTAATTTTTTTTGGTTTTTTCTAAAGTTTTTCAAACACACAAGAAGAAAGCAAGAAAATAAATCTAGGCATGGATGATACAATGAAAAAGTGTGAGCACCGACAAATGGAATGAGTGAACATGAATGTAAAGTTGGTGGAAATACATACTCCCCCAAGCTTAGGCTTTTGGCCTAACTTGGTAGTCAATCAGTAGCCTGGAGGGTAGTAGTCGGCGTGGTAGCTCACAGAGGCTCTCGGTGCGGATGCCTCAGCACGCTGTTCCGCCACCACTGCTGCGTTATGAGCTCGGGCCTCGCTCTCAAGAAGAAAATATTTTCCCTTGTTGTCATAGTCAAAAAGAGCAGGCGCAGGCAAATATATGTCCACAACAGATGTTTGGTTAAACAAAAGATTATAAGTGAAGTTATCAACCTTTCCCTTGAGAATCTTATGCTCTTTTAAGGTGTCAAAATCTAAATACTGCGTGGGTAGGATAGGATCAAAGGGCAAAGGTGAAACGCCCAACCCTCGTGCTAAATGCGTGGCGTAAATTCCACCATAGAACCAGCCACTATTAGCATTATGCTGAAGTCTATGTGCAACAATCGCTCCAAGGTTATAATTCCTTTCACCAGTGAGAGCAGTGTGAATGAGGCTCAAGTCTGTCACACAAAGTACGCTACAGTCTTGCTTGCCTACTATGCATTTCCCGTTAAATAATGCAAAATACTGAATTGTGGGAAAGTGAATGCTCTTTATTCTTCCTTGTCTCACTCCCCTATTTTCACCGTAACAAAGTCTAGTCAAGAAAGACTCAAACTCAGCCGTTGATGACTCATCAAGCGAACCCCAAAATGGAAGTTTGCAATGGTAATCAAAATTCTCTAGTGGAATAGTAAATGGATTATCATAAAGCATAAACAACACCCTAGACTCACGCGGAAAATATTTAAATCCTTTGACAAATGATTCAGTGAGAAGTTGATGTTGTTCACACTTATCTGAGAGGTAGGGACCGAGACCGGCATTGTGAACATATTGCTCAAATTCCTCCTTAATACCCACTCGCATCATATACTCATCGCAAGGCCATAGGCATGTTTTGGTAGCGGCACTTCGTGTGGAACTTTCACTTGGTTCAACATAAGAACGGCGAGCAGAACTATCACTAGAAGATGCCCTCGAGGATCGTCTCCTCAAAGAACTCCTTCCAAATAGGTTCATCATGTCCGTGTACAATTTTCTGAAAATAAAAATTTTGGGGTGACAAAAATTTGTCAACAAAACTTTATAAGATTGATAGCAACTACTCATAGGGATAGAGGCCATAGCAAGCATTCAAACTACTTAGAACACTAAGAATTCAACATGCAAGAACATCTACAATAGCACCAAGAGTAGCTAATTATTCAAAGTATAAACCACTAAAACAAAAACTAATTTGACAAATGGTGGAGTCACATACCAAGCAACAATCCCCCGAAACAGTTTCGGAAACGGAGCTTCGAGCAAAGAGATCGAAATCCACAGGTTTGAGCTCAAGAACACAGGAGAGACAGAGCAATGGTGATTTTTTTCTGGAGGTAAGTGATGATGTGGGCTAAAGAGATAAGTGAGGGGGCCCACGTGGGGACCACAACCCACCAGGGCACGCCTGGGGTGCTGGCGCACCCAGGTGGGTTGTGCCCACCTGGCGCACCACCCTCTGATGTTTATTGCACCAAAAATTCTCAAATATTCATAAAACAATCGTGTAAAATTTTCAGGGCATTCTGAGAACTTTTATTTTTGGGTCATTTTTTATTGCACGGCAAATTCAGAAAACAGATAGAACATGGCATTTTATTTTATTCAACTAATAGAAACAAAGAATAAAAAGTAGGGACAGAAGGTAGTGCTTACTAAATTCATCAACTTCATACCGTTCAAAAATGATCCATTAATAAGGTTGATCAAGTCTTATTAACAACCACTTTCAATTAGCATGAAACCGAAGAACTCTCGTAAATCACTAAATTACCTCAATGGGGATATGCATTTCCCCAACAATAAGTATTTCATATTTATTTTTGACAGTAGGTAGAGGTATTTGAAAACTTCCAATAGTGATTGCCAGAGATTTTTCAATAACATTAATATCATTCACTTGGAATTGTTTCTTCAGAAAGTGCACCGTATGCTCATTGCCATTAATATGAAAAGTGACCTTGCTTTTATTGCAATCAATAACAACCCCTGCAGTGTTCAAGAAGGGTCTACCAAGGATAATCGACATGTTGTCGTCCTCGGGGATCTCCAGTATAACAAAGTCAGTCAAAATAGTAACATTAGCAACAACAACGGGCACATCCTCACAGATGCCGATAGGTATGGTAGTTGATTTGTCAGCCATTTGCAGAGATATTTCAGTGGGTGTGAGTTTATTCAAATCAAGTCTTTTATATAAAGAGAAAGGCATAACACTAATACCAGCTCCTAAATCACACAAAAGCAGTTTTCACATAATTCTTTTTGATAGAGCAAGGTATAGTTGGTATTCCCGGATCTCCAAGTTTTTTAGGTGCTCCATCTTTAAAAGTGTAATTAGCAAGCATAGTGGATATTTTAGCTTCCGGTATTTTTCTCTTATTTGTGATGATGCCTTTCATATACTTTGCATAAGGAGGCATTTTCAAGATATCACTCAAGCGAGTACGCAAAAAGACTGGCCTCAGCATTTGAGCAAAGCGTTCAAATTCTTCATCATCATTCTTTTTAGTTGACTTGGGTGGAAAAGGCATAGGTTTTTGAACCCATGGTTCTCTTTCTTTACCGTGTTTTCTAGCAACAAAGTCTCTTTTGTCATATCTTTTATTTTTAGGTTGTTGGTTATCAAGATCAACAGGTGGTTCTATCTCAACATTGAGTTTGAACCATAGAAGCATGTTTTCCAACACCTCTAACATCATTGGATATTATAAATAACAAGTCACTCAAGCGAGCAATCATATCAGAATTGTATTTCAATTGTTTCATAACATTTGCATTGAAGTGATCTTGTTTTCTAATATAGTTTTCAAACTCATAAAGGCATTGACTAGGGTGCATATTGTGAGGATTGTCATTATCATTGAATTTCATAAGAGAATTCACCTCTACCACCTTAGGCAATGGTGGTGTATTAAGCCCATGTATTTCTTCAATAGGAGGTAAATTTTTAACATCCTCAGCTTTAATACCTTTTTCCTTCATAGATTTCTTTGCCTCTTGCATATCTTCCGGACTGAGATATAATATAACCCTCTTCTTCGGAGTGGGTTTAGGCGGTGGTTCGGGAATAGTCCAATCATCATAATTTTTCAATATGTTATTCAATAATTCCCCAGCTTGAGCAATAGTTCGTTCCCTAAAAACACAACCAGCACAACTATCTAGGAAGTCCCTAAAAGTATCGGTTAGTCCATTATAGAAGATATCAAGTATTTCATTTTTCTTAAGAGGATGATCAGGTAAAGCATTAAGTAACTGGCAAAGCCTCCCCCAAGCTTGTGGGAGATTCTCTTCTTTAGTTTGAGTAAAGTTAAATATTTCCTATAAGGCAGCTTGTTTCTTATGAGCAGGAAAATATTTTTCAGAGAAGTAATAAATCATATCCTGGGGACTACACACATAACTAGGAGCAAGAGTATTGTACCAAGCTTTAGCATCACCCTTTAATGAGAAAGAAAATAATTTGAGAATAAAGTAATAGAGAGTTTTCTCATCATGAGTAAAAAGGGTGGCTATGTCATTCAACTTAGTAAGATGTGCCACAACAGTTTCAGTTTCATAACCATGGAAAGGATCAGATTCAACCAAAGTAATTAACTTTGGGTCGACAGAGAATTCATAATCCTTATCACCAATAAAGATAGGTGAAGTAGCAAACTTAGGATCACATTTCATTCAAGCATTCAGAGATATTTCTTTATACTTGTGTAATAATTTCTCTAGATCATCTCTATCATTGCAAGCAAGAATATCTCTAGTTGTTTCTTCACTCATAACATAACCTTCCTGTACCTTAGGCAATTCATATCTAGGATGGCTAGTTCTAGCAGGTGTTTCAGGAGATTCAGTTTCAAGATCATCATCAGATTCAACAACATCATGTTGTATTACTCTAGCAATTTGTTTATCAAGAAAATCACCAAGTGGCACATCATCATTAAGCAAGGTACTAGCATAATCATAAGCATCATTCATAGTAGAAGTAGCATCATCAATAACTTATGACATATTAGTGGTGGTGTTGCAAGTTTACTCATAACAAAAGGTGAATCTAAAGCATAACTAGATGGCAGTTCCTTACCTCCCCTCGTCCTTGAGGGAAATATCTTAGTCTTAGGATCCTTCAGATTCTTCATAGTGATAATATGATAATAATCCCAAGTGACTCAACAAATATATCTTTGCTCCCCGACAACGGCGTCAAAAAAGGCCTTGATAACCCACAAGTATACGGGATCGCAACAGTTTTTGAGGGTAAAGTATTTAACCCAAATTTGTAGATTTGACACAAGGGGAGCCAAAGAATATTTGAAGGTATTAGCAGCTGAGTTGTCAATTCAACCACACCTGGAGATTGATTATCTGCAGCAAAGTGATCAGTAGCAAAGTAGTTTGATAGTTTTGATAGTAGTGACAGTAGCAACGGTAACAGTAACAGTGATAGCAGTAATTTTGTAGCAAGTGTAACAGTGATGATAGCAGTAGTAACTTAGCAGAAACAATATAGGATAAATTCATAGGCATTGGATTGGTGACTTGTTGGATGATATTCATCATGTGACAGTTATAACCTAGGGCGATACGGCACTAGCTCCAGTCCATCGATATAATGTAGGCATGTATTCTGTAAATAGTCATACGTGCTTTATTAAAAGAACTTGCATGACATCTTTTGGCCTCCCCTCCCATGGCAGCGGGGTCCATATTGTAAACTAAGGGATATTAAGGCCTCCTTTTAATAGAGAACCGGAACAAAGCATTAACACATAGTGAATATATGAACCCTCAAACTACGGTCATCACCGGGAGTGGGCCCGGGTGTTGTCACTCCGGGGTTGCCGGATCATAACACGTAGTAGGTGGCTATAACTTGCAAGATCGGATCTAGAACATGAATATAATGGTGATAAAATAAATGCTTCAGATCTGAAATCATGGCACCCGAGCCCAAAGTGACAAGCATTAAGCATGCCAAAGTCATTGCAACATCAATCTAAGAACATAGTCGATACTAGGGATCAAGCCCTAACAAAACTAACTCGATTACATGATGAATCTCATCCAACTCCTCACCGACTAGCGAGCCTATGAAGGAATTACTCACTCCCAGTGGGGAGCATCATGGAATTGGCAATGGAGATGGGTTGGTGATGACGAAGAATGAACACCCCCCTCTTCGGAGCCCCAAACGAACTCCAGATCTGCCCTCCCGAGGAAGAACAGGGCTTGGCAGCTACTTTGTCTCATGGATCGCGATAATTCTTTCTCCCTAATTTTTTCTCCGAAAATAGGAATTTATAGTGTGAGGGTTGAGGTCTGCGGGGCCACCAGGTGGGTACAACCCACCTGGGCGCGCCAGGAGAGGGGGGGCGTGCCCTGGTGGGTTGTGCCCACCCAGGGCCCCCTCTTCGGTAGGTCTTGGCTCCATAAATTCTCATGTATTATATAAAAAATCCTCGTGAAGTTTCATTCCATTCGGAGGATTTTTATTTCTGCACAAAAACAATACCATGGTAGTTCTGCTAAAAACAGCATCAGTCCGGGGCTAGTTTCATTCAAATCATGCAAATTAGAGTCCAAAACAAGAGGGAAAGCGTTAGGAAAAGTAGATATGTTGGGGACGTGTCAATGACCAATCAATGTAGTACCTTCGCCTCTTCCTCTACTTCCTCTTCTAGGGCATGCTTCTTTCCTTGGATTTCTGATGCATGGTTTCTTTCTTGGGTAATACTTTTATGCATCATCCTATGGACGTCCTTGTAGCATCAGATATCCCATTTTAACTTTTAGCCATCCAAACTTTTAATAGATTTAAAAAATGGGAATCCAATTTTTTCTCAGGAACTGTCGTGGATAGGGTTGTCCTTCCTTCCCGGACTCTCTTGACCTTCTTCTTTGTTTGTCGAGCTTGTGTACGAAACTTAAACCACGGTATCCATACCCTAGAGTTGGAGTTTCTATCAAACGGAAAAGGCATCTGGTATATATTTGCTAGGTAGGCCCTCAGGATATTCTCTCGTTTGTTCTCGATGATTCGTCCTCCAATGAGGAAGATGATAATGAAGACATATAATCGATCTGATATCCCCCCTCCCCGGTTGGCTTCAACCGTCAAGGGCTTTTCATCGGATCATACTGGAATGACTATGGATTTGTACTAGTGTGAATACCATGTCAGGTTACCTGTGGCCCTGGGTCATGCGGTTTACCCAGGTTCAGGCCCCTGCCATGGGTAAAAGCCGCACTTCTTGCCTTGCTCACTCAACTTCCCTATATATGTGGTGAGTACAAAGGGTTACAATATCAGGGGGTACTCGACGAGTTAAGAAAACTCGACCAGATGGAACTTGGTCTCTATAGAAAGTGTTGAGGTCTCTACATTGTATAAATGCTATAGGCTCTCCGAAAGGCATGGCTCCCACTTTCTATGTCCCTCTAGCCCTTTATATAGCACTACTGTGAAGAAATCCACATTGGAGCATCAAGCGCATAGGGGTAGGGGTCAAATTCATGTTGGTTCCCAATATGTTGGAGCATTTCCTTCGTATTCTATGTGATCTCCTCGTATGGAAAGTTTCCTCCATAGTCGGCGATGTGTCATCTTGGATGCGATGGACTACTTGGGCCGGAGGGGGGGCATTCACACGGTATTGACTGGATCAAGCCTTAGATAGTTTCACTCATCGTTGATGATGTTGGAAATATGCCCTGGAGGCAATAATAAATTAGTTATTATTATATTTCCTTGTTCATGATAATCGTTTATTATCCATGCTAGAATTGTATTGATAGGAAACTCAGATACATGTGTGGATACATAGACAACACCATGTCCCTAGTAAGCCTCTAGTTGACTAGCTCGTTGATCAATAGATGGTTACGGTTTCCTAACCATGGACATTGGATGTCGTTGATAACGGGATCACATCATTAGGAGAATGATGTGATGGACAAGACCCAATCCTAAGCCTAGCACAAAGGTCGTGTAGTTCGTATGCTAAAGCTTTTTCTAATGTCAAGTATCATTTCCTTAGACCATGAGATTGTGCAACTCCCGGATACCGTAGGAATACTTTGGGTGTGCCAAACGTCACAACGTAACTGGGTGGCTATAAAGGTACACTACAGGTATCTCCGAAAGTGTCTGTTGGGTTGGCACGAATCGAGACTGAGATTTGTCACTCCGTGTAAACGAGAGGTATCTCTGGGCCCACTCGGTAGGACATCATCATAATGTGCACAATGTGACCAAGGAGTTGATCACGGGATGATGTGTTACGGAACGAGTAAAGAGACTTGCCGGTAACGAGATTGAACAAGGTATCGGGATACCGACGATCGAATCTCGGGCAAGTATCGTACCACTAGACAAAGGGAATTGTATACGGGATTGATTGAATCCTCGACATCGTGGTTCATCCGATGAGATCATCGTGGAACATGTGGGAGCCAACATGGGTATCCATATCCCGCTGTTGGTTATTGGCCGGAGAGTTATCTCGGCCATGTCTACATGACTCTCGAACCCGTAGGGTCTACACACTTAAGGTTCGATGACGCTAGGGTTATAGGGAATAGATATACGTGGTTACCGAATGTTGTTCGGAGTCCCGGATGAGACTCCGGATGTCACGAGGAGTTCCGGAATGGTCCGTAGGTAAAGATTTATATATGGGAAGTCCTGTTTTGGT
This sequence comes from Triticum aestivum, assembly GCF_018294505.1. Classification (NCBI taxonomy): domain Eukaryota; kingdom Viridiplantae; phylum Streptophyta; class Magnoliopsida; order Poales; family Poaceae; genus Triticum; species Triticum aestivum. The sequence continues at coordinate 457,755,583 of NC_057797.1, forward strand.
CATCGGAAAAGTTTCGGATTTTATCGGTAACGTACCGGGACCACCGGGAGGGTCCTGGGGGTCCACCAAGTGGGGCCACAAGCCCCGGAGGGCTGCATGGGCCAAGTGTGGGAGGGGACCAGCCGTAGGTGGGCTGGTGCGCCCCCCCACAAGGGCCCAAGGCGCCTAAGGGGAGGAGGGGGGGGGGGGGCAAACCCTAAAGGCAGATGGGCCTTAGGGCCCATGCCTGGTGCGCCTCCCTCCCCCCTCCACCTGGCCGCCACCCAGATGGGATCTGGGGGCTGCCGCCACCCCTAGGGAGGGAACCCTAGGTGGGGGCGCAGCCCCTCCCCTTCCCCTATATATACTTGAGGTTTAGGCTGCCCAATACACACGAGTTCCTCTCCTTCTTGGCGCAGCCCTACCCCTCTCCCTCCTCGTCTCTTGTAGTGCTTGGCGAAGCCCTGCTGGAGTACCACGCTCCTCCACCACCACTACATCGTCGTGCTGCTGCTGGACGGAGTCTTCCCCAACCTCTCCTTCTCCCCTTGCTGGATCAAGGCGTAGGAGACGTCACCGGGCTGTACGTGTGTTGAACACGGAGGTGCCGTCCGTTCGGCACTAGGATCATTGGTGATTTGAATCACGACGAGTACGACTCCACCAACCCCGTTCACTTGAACGCTTCCGCGTAGCGATCTACAAGGGTATGTAGATGCACTCTCCTTCCCCTCGTTGCTAGATTACTCCATAGATTGATCTTGGTGATGCGTAGAAAATTTTGAATTTCTGCTACGTTCCCCAACAGATGACACCTAGTGTGTATCCAAATAAATTGTCTTAAAACTTGACCCTTTACCTTTATTAAACACCATATCCTTGCGAACAAGGCCCAGAGGTCAACATGCAATGCACACTATCACTAGAGCTTTGTGGCTTAGTCATCTACTTAAATCCAATAGCTACTCCATCCGTTCCGAATTACTCGTCGCAGAAATGGATGTATCTAGTAATTCGGAACGGAGGGAGTAGTTTCCAAACATACCGGTTTCTAAACATATTAGAAATGCTTCAAGGTGTGTTTTGGAAACTAAAGAATTGACATTGAATTTATCATTCTATCCAAAAATATCCAATGGCAATTTGTTAATCTTGGTTAAGATTACAACAACAACACTTGGTACTCCAGATCTCGAGACTGGGTAATAGAAATCAACACATCTATTGTTTAACAAAGGATGGATTTTATTGACTCAAAATGAAGCATCAAGTGAATACAAAGACAATAATCACACACCAACTATGATGTATAAAGTCAACACCAACGCACAGACACATAAAAACACATTGGCAAGTATCAAATTCATACAAGATCAAAGTTATGCTAAAGCGACGAAAAAAAAACCGAGAGATCATCACAACGGTCGGCAAACTACAACAACGACCATATCCTCACCAATCATCTCTTAACACCACAAGAACAACACCTTCAGAATGGAAACGACGCTAAGTGTTGTCGTCACTGGATCCAACCACCAGAGGCTAGATTCTAGATTTTCACCTGAAAGAACAAGTTCGAACTTATCCGAGCAATGCCTTCAACAAGGTAACGACGCAAATACATCACCATTGTCAACTATAACCTAGTCAATTCATACCTAGGATTTTCAATCCGGAGCTCGAGACTGAGTACGCAAAAAGCACCACCATATCGAAATCAACCCATCTGTTGAACATGGAAAATAAAGAAGCTCCACTAGAGTTCCTTTGCGGATTCAAAACGGTAGTTTTGGCATGAAAGTGTATGTCTTCAGCACTCATCCGATGTAGATCGATCCTTTTGTATATATTCCCTTCGTCCGGAAATACTTGTCATACAAATAAATGTATTTAGAACTAATATACATCTAGATACATCCATTTTTTGGACAAGTATTTCCGGACGGAGAGAGTATGTGTCTTGCCTATACCTGGCCAAACCTCGGGCCGGGCCGGGCTTCGGGCCGGGCCTAGCCAAGCCCGACACAAAAAATCTAGGCCCGGGCCCGGCCCGGCCCGGCCATCGGGCCTGTGTTTCTGGGCCCGAGCCCGGCCCGAACACCTAAAAGCCCGCCGGGCTTCGGGCCGGCCCGGCCCGACCTTCAGTAAACTGCAAAAATGACGGGCCCGGGCCCGGCCCGGCCCGGCCTTCGGGCTCAAAAACTAGGCCCGAGCCCGGCCCAGAGGTAGCGTCGGGCCGGGCCGGGCCGGGCTTTTTCAGGCCGGGTCGGGCCGGGCCGGCCGGGCCGGGCTTCCCATGGCCAGGACTAGTCTTGCCTCTTGGGGCAGGTCGAGGCCGGCCCGACTTGCCACCGCTCCACGTGTATAGCGCACTATTCTCGTTTCCCCATGAACTTCTGGCTACCTGTACCATGTTTGCCTCCGCAGCCGCAGTGGCAGCCAGAGCCGTGTCAGCGATGGCGCGGGTCCAGACCACAGTACCTCTACGGCACCCACCATCGCAGTTGCGCACGCAGCCGTCGCTGCAGCAGTTTCTGTCGTGGCGTTCCGCACTCGATATGGAGGTAGCTGAAACTACAGTGGCAGCGATCGGGTGCGGCAATAAAGGCGGGGCGATCAAAGGAATTAGATTTCGGATCGGCCGTGCATCTTGGCATTTATAGAGTTGGTTGAGCATTCGAGTTGCCCATTGTCTCTGCTCTAGCGTCCACCCCAATCTGAACCATCGTTTATTAAACTCACTGTTTGGCTGGCTACCCCGATTATTTTCTGCGAAGGTCTGTTCCATGCTTTCCCAAACCTTTTTCATGAATTCCAAAGTTGCGTGTAGTTAATGGGCATTTTCAGCGTATTTCACATCATTACTGACACTAAATATCCGTGGACGTGTTAGCACAGAGACAGCTGCCCACCCCCCCCCCCCCCCCCCGACGTGATGGAAGGAACTCTCGTGTCATGCGCAACAAAAGTGAGCCGGCCCATCAGCATAAGATTCGCTCGTTGTGGGTTTGCTCTGCTCCGATTTTCGTTTCTCCTTTTTTGGCGGTTTTCTATGTTTTTATCTTTGTTATATTTATGTTTTCTTTGTTTTCACTAGTATTTTTTATTTTCACTGCCTTTTTATTTTCTTTCTTTTCTACTCGGTTTTCATTGGTTTTCACTTTTCTTTTATTTTCCTTTGTTTCTTTTTTTTTGTTTTCTCGGTTTTCTTCATTTCTCATTCGTTTTCACCATTTTTTGGTTTTCTTTGGATTTTCCTTTCTTTCGTTTTACTTTTTTATTTAGTTTCAGTACCTTTTAGATCAACTTTTTTGTTTTCTATGTATTTTTTGTATAATTTTTCCTCCGTTTTCTATGAACATATTTCATTAATATGTGAAACATTATTATTATGCATGTAAAGAAATACTTAATTTTATTTTCCAAAATATTATTTTTGATGTCCACATTCTTTTATTCATCAAGAACAGTTTTTATACATGTTTAACAATTCTGAATGCATTATTATAAATATTAAAATATAATGATAAACATCTCTTTCAAATACATGTTTGATGTATAGTTTTTTCATAGTACTTGTACATATTTCATATACATCCAAAAAATGTTTGATATATGTTTAATACTTTTCAAATACATGATTAAATTCATTTCATAATGCCACATGCCCTTTTTAAATGCGTGAACATTTTAAAATGTAGCAAGTATTTTTTGTATGCTATACACATTTTTCATGTCCATTTGAAATATTTATTTACGTTTAACAATTATTCAAATATATGATTGACATTTTTCATGATGTCACATCCTTTTTAATATGTTATCAACATTTGTTTTGTGAATTAAGCTAACAATTGTTTTACATTGTGTAAACATTTTTTTAAAATTATAATTTAAAAAATTTGTTTTCATGTTACGACATATATGTCTTTATATCATTTTCTAAAAAAAACAGACGAAGAATAAAACAGAACAAAAGATGAACCTAACTGGAACCTACCTAAACCGGCGCGTGTGTGCTCGAACTCGCATGAGGCGAGGGCGCTCCTTTACGGCGCTTTATACACCAGTTCAGGAACTGGCGCTTACTAGCCGCACCTGGTGGGCTGGCCCACGACGCAGCGCAGCCGAAATGTATATATAGCGGAAAAAACCTACTCCTACCTGAAATGTTGCTTCCGCTTGGTATCGACCTCGCCGTGTTTACGTTCAGTGCATGTTGCCTAACCACTACAACAACTCGTCGTCAGTTAAAGATTCTGGTGCCAAATGTTTAAGAATAACTGTAGCAGCACTGTTTATTGCTCATAGATAGATTTTGGAAAAAAATATGAACACAATTTAAAAGTTCACAGATTTAAGGAAAAAATGCACAAATTTAAAGAAAGTTCATGTCATAAAAAATGTTAACGAATACAGAGAATTTCTCGAATTAGAAAAAGTTCATCTATTTTTAAAAATATTCACAAATCTAAAACACATTCATCAATTTAGAAAATAAGTTCATCAATTTTGAAAAACGTTCATCAATTTTCAAAATAAGTTCACAAATTTGAATAAAAGCTCATCAGTTCTGGAAAAAGTTCATTGATTTTGAAAAAGTATAAGAATTTTAAAAAAGTTCACAAATTCAAAAGAAAAATTCATCCATTTAGAAAAATTCATCAATTCTGAAAAACGTTCACAAATTTTATAAAAAGTTCATTGATTATGGAAAAAGCTCATAAAAATTAAATAATAGTTCAGGTATTTGAAAAAGAAAACTTCATGGAATTTGAAGAAAAGTTCATCGAATTAAAAAAATCATCAGATTTATGAAAAAGTTCACGTATATGAAAATGAAATTAATAGAACTAGGAAAAGGAAAAAAACAGAAAACCAAAAAGGAAAAAAGAAAAACAAAAGAAACATAAAGGGAAAAGTAAAGAATATAAAAGGGAAACGGTGTCACGTTTCCAGATCCTGCTGTCTGGCTGGGGTGGTTACACCAGTCTGCCCTGGAGAGGTAGGCCGCGTGTCCGACTCATAGTCAGTGCACTCATTTTCAGTCTGCCCTCGAGAGGTAGGCCGCGTGTCCGACTCATAGTCAGTGCACTCGTTTTTTGGATTAATACACATGGAAAAAACACTACATGGGCCGGCCACGCGGGGTGCTGCAGGGTAAAATACATAGTAACGAGCACCCGCAGCGCCAAATAGGAATTTTCCTCCTACACCTGGCATTTCCTATTTAGCGCTGCAGGCACCGGTTATAGTTGTTTCCGCAAACCGACGCCCACAGCGGCTCAAAAAAGGAGACCAAGGGAAAATGTGCCCAACCAGGAATCAAACCAGCGATCTCTTCGTTGATAGCTAACTTCATGAACCACAACAACACCGCCCCGTCTCATAAATAATAACTTTATTATTGCCTCTAGGGCATATTTCCTTCATGTTGGTATCTCAATACCTAGTTCAATCTCATTATCGGCAAGTCTCTTTACTCGTTCCGTAATGCAACATCCTGTAACTAACTCATTAGTCACATTGCTTGCAAGGCATATAGTGATGTGCATTACCGAGAGGGCCCAGAGATACCTCTCCGACAATCGAGTGACAAATCCTAATCTAGATCTATGCCAACTCAACAAACACCATCGGAGACACCTGTAGAGCATCTTTATAATCACCCAGTTATGTTGTGACGTATGATAGAACAGTAAGTGTTCCTCCGGTATTCGGGAGTTGCATGATCTCATAGTCATAGGAACATGTATAAGTTATGGAGAAAGCAATAGCAATAAACTAAACGATCATAGTGCTAAGCTAACGGATGGGTCAAGTCAATCACATGATTCTCTAATGATGTGAACTTGTTCATCAAATGACAACTACTGTTGTAGCGTCCTGACCTCAAACGGTTAAGTCTCTGTGCTTTAGTGTCATCCCTGGATCGGTAATGCTGACACACACAATACTCGAAGAATTTATAACAGAGTAGCAATCACACACTTATTACATCGAATGTCTCAAAAGAGAACTTATTGCAATAAATATGGCTTAAGGCCATCTAATACGATAACAACGAAAGGCTTGGAAGGTAAAGTGAGTCCATCAACTCCAACGGCATAGCTGAGCTGCACGGCAACGACCTAACGACCTTACTCCTCGTCTGAAAAGTCTGCAACACAATACGTTGCAGCCCGAAAACAGGTCAGCACATGGAATATGCTGACAAAGTACACAGTAGAGCAAGAACAGAATAATGCTATCACTACATGCATATTTGGCTGGTGGAAAGCTCTATGGTTATAGCTTTTTTTGCGAAAAGCCAAATTTTCCCTACAGCAAAGGAATAAATTTTATTTAACTATCATGGTAGTTGAAACATCATTGAGAAGGTTCCTCCAACTCAATCCCAATTAAAGTAGTTAACAACCCAACAATATTACTTAATAGTGATGAGATACTTAGGAGACTCTAAGTACTAGATACTCAAAATGTCCATAACCGAGGACACGACTAATCATGATTAGTTTATACACTCTGCAGAGGTTTTCGCACTTTTCCCACAAGACTCAATCTCCTTCGTTGGATTTTCTCGCACTACATGGTGTTTGAGAAACGGATGAGCAAGACACAGTCTTTCGGAAGCATTAACTCCTTACTCCGGGCAGACCATACCAACCTACATCCCTCTACTTGCTGATCCACCTCTTCAGGAGTTTCACGCAACTTACTCAACTATGCAAGAGCCCATAATAGCTTGTGGATGCACACGGAAGTTTCTAGCATGAAAATATGTCAGTTCCCTTTGAGCCTGGGTGGCGGACCTTAGGATGATCACACGGGTACTCCGGGATATCCTAGGACAACACTAGGTTCTCCAGGTTCCCAACAAACAATCCTCCCAGATGTGTATTCAAGTTGCCACCTTAAGTTGAACCAGTAATTAACAATCTCACATCTGTCATGGATTTCACTCACCCAAACCATGTCTACGAGCATAGCATAGAAATATAAGCAATACGTAGAAGTAACTCCCAGGGTTTGAATGTAACAGGGCAATAGGTTCTACCTCATCAACTACTTCCCAACCCACATGTTAATCACATCCTAATCATGCAATGTTTGAGGATTGAGACTAATGCATAAAAACTGGGTGATAAAGGGGTATGATCAAAGTGTTACTTGCCTTGCTGATGATCCGTAAAACCTAGGGACTTGTAGTAGCACGCTTCGCACTCCGGGTGTTCTATCCCAAACAAACAATAGAATACATAAGCAATGAAGCAAAGAAACATGGGTAAATCTCAAATAAGAAGATCTAACCAGAAAGTTCAACTTAAGAACTCTGGTTTGAGAAAAGAATCAAATCAAACGGAGCAACGAAACTCAAACTGCGAAAGAAACAAGATCTGTTTACTAATCTGGACTAAGGTCAAATTTTATAATACCAAAATCTTGTTCAAGTTGATTAAACAGAAAGAGGGTTTTGAGACAAAGATATAGGCCCTTGAATCGCCTGATTCTAACAAACGAGCGAAAAGATAAACTGAAACAAAAATCGGATCAGAAATCGCGATCGGAAATAATCGCGGAAAATTCGAGAAAAAGAAAACTGACGAACAGGCTAACGAACGAACGTTCGTCGTCTGTAACTAACGAGTGAAAGCCGTTCGTTAAAACGAATGTACGGACGAACGTCCGCAAAGTAACTAAACCGAGAAAAACCGGCGAACCGATCTAAAAAAACGAACTAGGGTTTCTAAAAAAAACCGGATCGGTTTTATAATAAAACAGAACGAACGGCGGCGGCGGCATATACCTCCGGCGGCTTCCGCGGCGGCGCGGCGAGGCGGGGCAGCATGGGGCGGCGGGGTGCAGCGTGCGGCGGCAGCAGCGGCTTGCGGCGCAAGGCGGCGGGGTGGGCGGCTTGCGGCGGAGGCGACGCGGCTTCGGGGCTCCAGGGGGGGCCCGGGTCGGCTTATAAGAGGGGGGGTGGCGTGGCTTGGGGAAGGGGGCGGGGTGTCATGGCCGACTCGGCCACCGCGAGTGTCGGCGGCGTGCGGTCTCCAGGTGGGAGACGGCGGCGTGGGGAGGTGGGCCGGCGGCCTAGCTCGGCTGGGCCTCGGCCCAGTCGGGCGCTAAGAAGTTTTTTTAAATAATTTCGCCGGAACTAAATAAATCCTAGAAAATAAAATAAAAATCTAAAAATGCCAAAACAAATTTTCACTGCCTAAATAAAATATTTAGAACAAGATGCAAATTTTCTTGGCCCTAAATGCAACTTTGAAAAATGTGCAATTTTCTAATTCAAATAAAATAGCAATAAACTCCGGATAAAATCAAATAATTGATTTTAATATTTTTCCTCCAATATTTCATTTATTTTGGAGAAGTCATATTATCTCCTCTCATATATTTTAATATGAAATATTTTCAGAGAGAAAAATAATTAAAACCAAAATCCTCGTTTCAATATTTGATAAAATTCAAATATGAAAACAAAGAAATCCCCAACTCTCTCCGAGGGTCCTTGAGTTGCTTAGGTTTTCGAGGATCGAGAAACGAAATGCAATAGAATATGATATGCATGAATAATCTATGTATAACATTCCAAATTGAAAATTTGGGATGTTACAAACCTACCCCCCTTAAGATGAATCTCGCCCTCGAGATTCGGGTTGGCCAGAAAATAGGTATGGGTGGTCTTTGCGAAGATCATCCTCTCGTTCCCAGGTGGCTTCATCCTCCATATGGTGGCTCCACTAAACTTTTCAAAACTTGATAACCTTGCTGTGGGTGACTCGGCTGGCAAATTCAAGAATCCTGACTGGCTTCTCCTCATAGGTCAAATCACTATCCAACTGAATCGCCTCCAAGGGTACTGTATCTCTTAACGGTATATCGGCCATCTCAGCATGCCATTTCTTCAGCTATGAAACATGAAATACATCATGAACTCCTGACAGTCCTTCAGGTAACTCCAACTTGTAGGCAACCTCTCCCATACGTTCCAAAATTCGATACGGTCCTACAAATCTCGGGGCTAACTTTCCCTTAACTTCAAAACATTTCACTCCTCGTAGGGGTGACACTCGTAGATATGCTCTATCTCCAATTTCATAGGTTATTTCCTTGCGTTTCGAATCTGCATAACTCTTCTGTCTGGACTGAGCTACCTTCAGTCTATCTCGGATCAACTTAACCTTTTCTTTAGACTCCTTGATCAAATCTGGTCCAAACAACTGTCGGTCTCCAACTTCATCCCACATCAACGGTGTTCTGCACCTTCGTCCATACAGGGCTTTGAACGGTGCCATCTTCAAACCGGCTTGGTAGCTATTAGTGTATGAGAACTCCACACAGGGCAAATTCTCATCCCAACTAGATCCATAATCTAGCACACAGGCCCTCAATATATCCTCCAGAATCTGGTTGACTCTCTCGGTCTGTCCATCTGTCTGTGGGTGGAATGCTGTACTGAACTCCAACCTTGTCCCCAAAGTTTGGTGCAGCTAATGCCAAAACTTTGAAGTAAACTATGTTCCTCTATCTGATATGATGGTCCTCGGAACTCCATGCAGACATACGATCCTGGTCATATATATCTTGGCCAACTTGCACTTATATAGGTGGTTTTCACTAGGATAAAGTGAGCTACTTTGGTCAAGCGATCATGTGACGCCCCCGATTTAATCGTACACTAATCATGCACGCAAATGTGTACGATCAAGATCAGGGACTCACGGGAAGATATCACAACACAACTCTACAAATAAAATAAGTCATACAAGCATCATAATACAAGCCAGGGGCCTCGAGGGCTCGAATACAAGTGCTCGATCATAGACGAGTCAGCGGAAGCAACAATATCTGAGTACAGACATAAGTTAAACAGGGTACCATAAGATGGCTAGCACAAACTGGGATACAGATCGAAAGAGGCGCAGGCCTCCTGCCTGGGATCCTCCAAACTACTCCTGGTCGTCGTCAGCGGGCAGCACGTAGTAGTAGGCACCTCCGGTGTAGTAGGGGTCGTCGTCGACGGTGGCGTCTGGCTCCTGAACTCTAGCATCTGGTTGTGACAACCAGAAAGAAAGGAAAAGGGGAAAAAGGGGGGAGAAAGCAACCGTGAGTACTCATCCAAAGTACTCGCAAGCAAGGAACTACACTACATATGCATGGGTATATGTGTAAGGAGGCCATATCAGTGGACTGAACTGCAGAATGCCAGAATAAGAGGGGGATAGCTAATCCTGTCGAAGACTACGCTTCTGGCAGCCTCCGTCTTGCAGCATGTAGGAGAGAGTAGATTGAAGTCCTCCAAGTAGCATCTCCAAATAGCATCTCCAAGTAGCATCGCATAGCATAAACCTACCCGGCGAACCTCTCCTCGTCGCCCTGCGGAAAAGCGATCACCGAGTTGTCTGTGGAACTTTGAAGGGTGTGTTTTATTAAGTATCCGGTTCTAGTTGTCATAAGGTCAAGGTACAACTCCAAGTCGTCCTGTTACCGAAGATCACGGCTATTCGAATAGATTAACTTCCCTGCAGGGGTGCACCACATAGCCCAACACGCTCGATCCCATTTGGCCGGACACACTTTCCTGGGTCATGCCCGGCCTCGGAAGATCAACACGTCGCAGCCCCACCTAGGCAAAACAGAGAGGCCAGCACGCCGGTCTAAACCTAAGCGCACAGGGGTCTGGGCCCATCGCCCATAGCACACCTGCACGTTGCGTACGCGGCCGAAAGCGGAACTAGCCCCCTTAATACAAGAGCAGGCTTACGTTCCAATCCGGCGCGCGCCGCTCCGTCGCTGACGTCTGAAGTGCTTCGGCTGATACCACGACGTCGGGATACCCATAACTACTCCCACGTCGATGGTTAGTGCGTATAGGCTCGTAGCCAGACTCAGATCAAATACCAAGATCTCGTTAAGCGTGTTAAGTATCCGCGAATGCTGAACAGGGCCAGGCCCACCTGTCTCCTAGGTGGTCTCAACCTGCCCTGTCGCTCCGCCACAAAGTAACAGTCGGGGGCCGTCGGGAACTCAGGCCCACCACTACCTGGATGGAGCCACCTGTCCTTTCAGCCCCCTCGTCAGAATCACTTGCGGGTACTCAATGAGCTGACCCGACTTTAGTCACCATCAGTATAGTATGTATGTATGTAAAGTATATACCCGTGATCACCTCCCAGGTGATCACGGCCCGATAGTATAGCAAGGCAGACTGACAAGAATGTAGGGCCAATGATGATAAACTAGCATCCTATACTAAGCATTTAGGATTGCAGGTAAGGTATCAACAGGTGTAGCAACAATGTCAGGCTATGCATCAGAATAGGATCAACGGAAAGCAGTAACATGCTACACTACTCTAATGCAAGCAGTATAGAGGAGAATAGGCGATATCTGGTGATCAAGGGGGGGGCTTGCCTGGTTGCTCTGGCAAGAGAGAGGGGTCGTCAACTCCGTAGTCGAACTGGGCAGCAGCAGCGTCGGTCTCGTAGTCTACCGGAGAGAAGAGGGGGAAGAAACAATGAATACCAAGTAAACAGATGCATATCGATGCATGACATGTCAAGAAGCGATGCTAGCCGTGCCCTACGTGGTACGAGGTGGTACTGGTTAAGGGGGGAAACATCCGGGAAATTATCCCAGGTGTTTCGTGTTTTCGGGCAGAGGAGCCGGAGGGGAAAAGTTGCATGTTTGCTATGCTAGGGAGGTGTGGCGGACGAACGGGCTGCATAACCGGAATCGTCTCGTCGTTCTGAGCAACTTTCATGTTGAAAATATTTTAATCCGGATTACGGATTAAAAGATATGATTTTTAAAAGATTTTATTAATTTCAGGAATTTAATTAATTATTTAATTAATTTCGAAAATGCTTTTATGACATCAGCATGATGTCATGCTGACATCATCAGTCAACAGGGTTGACCGAGTCAACCCTGACAGGTGGGTCCCGCATGTCATTCTCTAATATCTAATTAACCTAATCAGAGTTAATTAACATTAGTTAATTAGGTTAATTAGTGATTAGGGTTAATTAATCAGAATTAATTACTTAATTAATTACTTAATTAATTAATTAATATTTTAATTATTTTAGTTATTATTTATTTATTTATTTAATATATTCTTTTTTTTATTTTTTTTATTTTTTTAATTCCTTTTTTTTTTGTTCTGGGGCGTGGGCCCCATCTGTCATTGTCACCGGGGGGTTCTTAGCGGGCGCGAGGGCAGTCGGGTGTGGGCGCTGGGCGGAGCCGGGCGACGAGCGCCTGCCCGCCCGGCGGGGCGCTACGGGGCAGCAAGCGAAGGGGGGGGCGCGGCCTGGCGCCGGCAGCCGTGACCACAGCCGGAGCAGGGCCGCGCGGTGAGGCTAGGCGGCGGAGGTGGCCCGAGGAGCGGGAGGTAGTGGTGGCGGCGCACGAGGGGGAGGGGGAAGGAGCACGACAGCGGACGGGGCTCGGCGGTGAGCGCGCGTGCGTGCGCGCGGACGGCGCCGACGATGGAGGGGAAAGAGAGGAGGTCGGGGCCTCACTGTGAGGCGCAGGGACGTGGCAGCGGGGGTTGAGGCGGAGTCGGGGACGACGGCGCCGGCGAGGAGGAAGGCGACGGTGGTGTCGGGGGTCGAGGCGGCGAGGTCCAGGCGGCGGCGCGGGCTCCGGGCGACCATTGTGGAGGAGGATGGGGACGAGGCGTCGCCGCGGCATCGGGGAGGCGGGCGCAGTCCGGCGAGGTCGAGGCAGCGGCGTCGCAGCGAGGCGACACCGGGTCGAGGCCGCGGCTCCCGGCGGGTTGGTGACGAAGCTCCGTGCGTCGGGGGCGACGGGGTCACCGGGATCGGGGGGGGGGGGGCGAGCGCCCCGATCCAGATCGGGTCCTCAGGGGGGAAAGAGAGCGAGGGAAGAGTGGGGGGAACGATGGGGATCGTGCGCCCTCTCCTGTGACGGCGCTGGAGGGAGAGGGTGGGGATCGTGGGGGGGGGAAGTGGGGTGGGGCTCTAGGGTTTCGGGAGCAGAGGGGGGGGATATGGGCGCGGGTGATGGGCCGGCCTGGTGCTTCCGAGGCCGTGGCCCAGTGGGGGGGGGGAGGAGGCCTTTTCTCTTTCTTTCCTTTTTTTTGTTAGTTTTGTTTTCTGTTGTTTTTTTTTATACTTTGTTTTCTTTTAGTTTCCTATTATTTTAGTTTTAGTAGATTACCAAAGTGGCACCTAAATAGGATTTTACAAATTATGCCACTGCCACAATAGTTTAATGCTTATAACAATTTAATTTTGAAAATGTTTATTATTTTTAAAGCATTAAAATAATTGTTTTGCTACTGTTTTATTCATTTAACAGTATTTAAACATTTTATAAAAGTGTGGTTTCTCCACCATAATTATCTATGCAATATTTGGTTCACTCCGAACATTTTAGTTTTAATATTTGAAAACTTTTATCGTTTGCCTATTTTTGAATTTGAATTTGAATCGGTTTCGAACTAACTCGAGATTAGCAACTATAAACGAGGTGACGTGGCACCATTAGCAGAGGATCGCTGTAGCTTAATTTCCCGGGCGTCACAATTCTCCTCCACTACAAGAAATCTCGTCCCGAGATTTAGGAGCACGAGTAAGGGGGGGAGGGATCTAGTTACGATATGCTAACGGATCTTCTCAGTCTTGGTTGCTCTTCTCGAAGAGGTCGACCCATTATATTGATGTCTTCATTTCTCCGCTTTAGGTCATCATGATGAAGTCGGCATCCTTTCTTCGGGATCTTCATCGTATTTACGAATAGGTAACGAGGCATATTGGCAACGATAGTATGTTATAAGGGTAATGATCTGGGATTAACCCATGAATGAGCATATGAGTACCTCTCGAGTTGAACAAATAAACACATCGAGAGTAAAGTTGGAAGGTACAATAAGAAGTTTCAGGCAGCCAGGCAATCGTTCAATGCCTAGTCAGAAGGTGAAAGTGGTTTTAAAACCACGGAATAATTATTGTGTCTGATGCCAGAATTGACGATCTCATCGGAAGGTGGCTCATGAATTACATACGAGCCCACGCGGGAGGAATAACTTTGGAAACAGGGGGTGTACAGGAGAGCCAGGTTTCGATCCTGTGGAATTGTGGGTTATGGGCCCACCATGTGGTTTTTTTTTTTTGTAATAGGAGCAGTGACATCTTTCACGGTCATGATAGCAAGGCATGTCAGAGAGTACCAAGTCAGTTATGTCGGCAACAACGTTGGTACCAAGGGCGAGGGACGAAGAGAACCATTTTCCTGCTCGTTGAAACGAGGCGGACCAATAGGCAAGGTTCCCGTCCATCGGGGGTTACCGGAATGTCATCAACAATAGTAACAAGGTCTTACTGACAGAGTTGTACATCGAGGCGTTTGCACAAGCAGGAGAACATTACTGCTTAGATCATATAGATCACAAGAAAGGTTAAACAAAACAATGGAAAGGAAAAGGTGATCATCAGATCAAACAGAACAATGGAATGGAAAATATGTTTAAACACATATTTCGAGGGTATATCCTTCCCAAGGACAAGCAGAGCAAGATATCCATGATAGGATATAAAGTAGAAAACCATTTAGATAAGGGGGGAGGAATCTCATGATATTACTCATACAACGGTGTTAGGATAATTGATAATTAAAATATAGCATCGTGCTTCAAACGGGCCAGTTGAAAATCGGAGTACCATTGACATGCTTCGAGATAGCGGTGACATGGTCTTCAGGTGAAGATCAGACTTTGGAAACACGAAGGATCCATCAAGAATAACTTGTAGAATAAGTCTTACAATTTCTTCCATGAAGAATGGTTGTCCTTGCAAAAGAAATTTTAACGATAGGTCCTCCACCCAGGGGGGGGGGGTGCTAGGCATGACATCATGTTACCGGGTCACGTAGAAATCAATGTTACAACTCTTGGAGATATGTCCCAACCATCATATCTGACCGAGATTCAGATCCGGTTGGTGTCAGGATACCTCAGACTTAGGATACCTGAGAAGAAAAGGTGCAACGCAAATTGACGAGATGACATTGTAGGATTCTCGGGGAAATGAACTATGAAGTGATTTCCGTTATCAAGAGTCCATCATTAACCCAAGGAGAGGACAAGGAGGTGTCTGGTGAACTCAACGGCAATTCACCGAGATTCCTAAAAGATGGATGTCCACAATTAAGTGAACAAGGAGATAACATTTGTCAGATCAAATGATATAAGGAAGTATGCTCGAGGAAAACATACACAATTAAACATTGGTTGAAAGGTGCGCCCGAAATATGGGTTGGGTTGCACGACCAATGTCAGAATGGTGATGCAATAATCAATAGCCTAAGAATGAACTTTCGACCATTAACTTCAAAGAGATAGGGTTGCTAGAAGGAAAGAACCCAAACAACACCGTTCACTTGTTGGTAATAACACGGGGACCAAGAAAGAATGGTGATGGTGAGAAGTATTTCTATGTCAAGAATTCTCAAGAGGTGGAACAAATCTCAGAACATTCTTGACATAAAGGATGGTAATACTCCAAGGTAAAGAAGAACAACTGCTGGATAGCAAGGAACTCAAGGTATAACACCAAACATGAACAAGCTTGTGTTGGTGGGAAGGCAATAAAGTGGTCGACGATAATACAATTCATCGAGGGCAAGGATGTTATTACTCATCATGAATTCAATTGATATCCTGGATGAGCTCAGAATGTTGAGGATCACGACACCTTTGTCGCGAGAGTTCATGAAGATGTAATCGATCAGTAACGACATCAAGTCAAGTAATGATGAAGTGAAAGGTTATTGGAACCAAGGGTACGACACAAAACTCGAAACCAAGCTTGTTGTTCAAGGCGAAATGATATGACGGTGATGATCGACGTAAGGTTAGTTCATCGTCGAAAATTGTGCTCCGGGAAGAAGGACCGGGTAGCACAGTTAAAATTAGCTCGATAATGATATAGCCGATCAGGCTAGGAATGACTTGAAGGATTAATAAATTTGTAAGCAGTGATGGGTTCAAATACTTGTTGAATCGCAATGCGAACTCGATTCAGTTATCGGTGTCTTTGAGTGTATAATAACTCAGAGCCCGTGTAAAATTGGAATCAGTGGAAAGGTAGCACTTGATGAAGAACTCATAAGAAGTTATGCAGTTCCATGATAATCTTGAGATACCAGGGGGTAATACTCGACACAAGATCAAAGTAAAGATTGGACGGGTGTATTAATCCATAGACGACAATTGTTTTAACTTGTCCGAGAAATGAGATCAAAGAAGAACAATCATGGTCGGAACCATGATTGCAGAAGGCCAGATCCTAGATATAA
This sequence comes from Triticum aestivum, assembly GCF_018294505.1. Lineage (NCBI taxonomy): Eukaryota > Viridiplantae > Streptophyta > Magnoliopsida > Poales > Poaceae > Triticum > Triticum aestivum. The sequence goes on from NC_057797.1 coordinate 457,771,897, forward strand.
GATGAACCTATACCAAAGGGATAATTCATTTAAGAGAATCTTTAATGATAAGATCTACATCGTGTCCATGGGCATGAACACAAGTTCAAGGTCGACTCCCACTTCTCCAATGCATAACCTTCCATTCACTTCTCACGTTCGATGAAGTTGCAGTGTTGAAATTTTATCTAGTGAAGCACCAGAAGAGTATGACTCGTGAAAACTTTCGGGTTCACACGGTTTAGAGAAGGCATATGTTCAACCCATAGGGGCTTCTTAGAAACATATACCACAAGTTTCAAGAGTAAATAACACAAGCCCGAAAGCAGAGTATGGTTGGCCAAGCGGAGGATGCAACTTAACAAAGGCATTAGGTATCAGGGGAAGAACTCACAAAGTGATCAATGCGAAGGACACTGTCGGATAATAATCCAACAAAGGACTTGATGGTCCACAAGGGATCTGACGTGAGCAACGGTACTCAACTAGAGGAAGAAGAGTGCAAGGAGATCAAATTATAGAAACAACTGACTAACTCAATTGTCAAATGCAAAGGAATTATGATTTCCAAATCAATGGATCGGAAGCAATGCTCTGATTAGGGATGGATAAGTTGAATATCCTTAGGGTACAATCAACGACAATTGGATTGGTCGAGAACCAATTCCAGTTAAAAGAATGGCAGCTCAGCCGGAAAGGTAATTTATAAGGATCAATGATGTTTGCGGGTATTCGCAAACATATTGAGTCAACAGACTCAAAATGATAATGACAAAGAATGTTATTAAGACTACGAGACTTATGGGATTAACCATAATGCAAGCAAGCAAGAATTTCAAGAGCCAAGGCTCCAGAGGATTTTCGGAAGATCGAATAATATTTTGAAGACTTTTGTGAAACACATGAACAACTGGGGATAAGCGGATACTCGACAAGTGCAAGAATTATCCATAGGGGTATTCAGGTGACAAGGAATTGCAAGACAGTAGGCACAAGATATTCTCGGATCAATAGAGAGAATTTCGGGGTATCTTGTAATAACAAGATCAACTGGGAATAAAAGTAAGAACGTCAAGTGTATGTATTTATCCATAGGGATATTTCGATGGTAGGGAATTGCAAAAGCAACGGACACAAAGTCTCAAAAGAGTTTCGGCGAGTAACTTCGAAATCTTCTGGTGCAGTCGGCGATCACCTGGACTGAAGGGGCTCTCCGGGAGAAAGCATTTTCGAGAACCTAAAGTCAGATTTTTGTAAAAATCGTTTAACCCGAGTAGAAGAGAGTTCAGAGTCCCAAAGTAAAGGTCGAGGAGTAAAAGATCCTAGTACCACCCAATGGCGACGTGGGCCCGTAAGGCACACAGCCAAGTTAGTAAAAGTTTTGCAATGGCTAGACTCAACTTCGGCCAAGGAGTTGGAAAGGGGATTCCTACAGGCAGTCGGCTCTGATACCAACTTGTGACGCCCCCGATTTAATCGTACACTAATCATGCACGCAAATGTGTACGATCAAGATCAGGGACTCACGGGAAGATATCACAACACAACTCTACAAATAAAATAAGTCATACAAGCATCATAATACAAGCCAGGGGCCTCGAGGGCTCGAATACAAGTGCTCGATCATAGACGAGTCAGCGGAAGCAACAATATCTGAGTACAGACATAAGTTAAACAGGGTACCATAAGATGGCTAGCACAAACTGGGATACAGATCGAAAGAGGCGCAGGCCTCCTGCCTGGGATCCTCCAAACTACTCCTGGTCGTCGTCAGCGGGCAGCACGTAGTAGTAGGCACCTCCGGTGTAGTAGGGGTCGTCGTCGACGGTGGCGTCTGGCTCCTGAACTCTAGCATCTGGTTGTGACAACCAGAAAGAAAGGAAAAGGGGAAAAAGGGGGGAGAAAGCAACCGTGAGTACTCATCCAAAGTACTCGCAAGCAAGGAACTACACTACATATGCATGGGTATATGTGTAAGGAGGCCATATCAGTGGACTGAACTGCAGAATGCCAGAATAAGAGGGGGATAGCTAATCCTGTCGAAGACTACGCTTCTGGCAGCCTCCGTCTTGCAGCATGTAGGAGAGAGTAGATTGAAGTCCTCCAAGTAGCATCTCCAAATAGCATCTCCAAGTAGCATCGCATAGCATAAACCTACCCGGCGAACCTCTCCTCGTCGCCCTGCGGAAAAGCGATCACCGGGTTGTCTGTGGAACTTTGAAGGGTGTGTTTTATTAAGTATCCGGTTCTAGTTGTCATAAGGTCAAGGTACAACTCCAAGTCGTCCTGTTACCGAAGATCACGGCTATTCGAATAGATTAACTTCCCTGCAGGGGTGCACCACATAGCCCAACACGCTCGATCCCATTTGGCCGGACACACTTTCCTGGGTCATGCCCGGCCTCGGAAGATCAACACGTCGCAGCCCCACCTAGGCAAAACAGAGAGGCCAGCACGCCGGTCTAAACCTAAGCGCACAGGGGTCTGGGCCCATCGCCCATAGCACACCTGCACGTTGCGTACGCGGCCGAAAGCGGAACTAGCCCCCTTAATACAAGAGCAGGCTTACGTTCCAATCCGGCGCGCGCCGCTCCGTCGCTGACGTCTGAAGTGCTTCGGCTGATACCATGACGTCGGGATACCCATAACTACTCCCACGTCGATGGTTAGTGCGTATAGGCTCGTAGCCAGACTCAGATCAAATACCAAGATCTCGTTAAGCGTGTTAAGTATCCGCGAATGCTGAACAGGGCCAGGCCCACCTGTCTCCTAGGTGGTCTCAACCTGCCCTGTCGCTCCGCCACAAAGTAACAGTCGGGGGCCGTCGGGAACTCAGGCCCACCACTACCTGGATGGAGCCACCTGTCCTTTCAGCCCCCTCGTCAGAATCACTTGCGGGTACTCAATGAGCTGACCCGACTTTAGTCACCATCAGTATAGTATGTATGTATGTAAAGTATATACCCGTGATCACCTCCCAGGTGATCACGGCCCGATAGTATAGCAAGGCAGACTGACAAGAATGTAGGGCCAATGATGATAAACTAGCATCCTATACTAAGCATTTAGGATTGCAGGTAAGGTATCAACAGGTGTAGCAACAATGTCAGGCTATGCATCAGAATAGGATCAACGGAAAGCAGTAACATGCTACACTACTCTAATGCAAGCAGTATAGAGGAGAATAGGCGATATCTGGTGATCAAGGGGGGGCTTGCCTGGTTGCTCTGGCAAGAGAGAGGGGTCGTCAACTCCGTAGTCGAACTGGGCAGCAGCAGCGTCGGTCTCGTAGTCTACCGGAGAGAAGAGGGGGAAGAAACAATGAATACCAAGTAAACAGATGCATATCGATGCATGACATGTCAAGAAGCGATGCTAGCCGTGCCCTACGTGGTACGAGGTGGTACTGGTTAAGGGGGGAAACATCCGGGAAATTATCCCAGGTGTTTCGTGTTTTCGGGCAGAGGAGCCGGAGGGGAAAAGTTGCATGTTTGCTATGCTAGGGAGGTGTGGCGGACGAACGGGCTGCGTAACCGGAATCGTCTCGTCGTTCTGAGCAACTTTCATGTTGAAAATATTTTAATCCGGATTACGGATTAAAAGATATGATTTTTAAAAGATTTTATTAATTTCAGGAATTTAATTAATTATTTAATTAATTTCGAAAATGCTTTTATGACATCAGCATGATGTCATGCTGACATCATCAGTCAACAGGGTTGACCGAGTCAACCCTGACAGGTGGGTCCCGCATGTCATTCTCTAATATCTAATTAACCTAATCAGAGTTAATTAACATTAGTTAATTAGGTTAATTAGTGATTAGGGTTAATTAATCAGAATTAATTACTTAATTAATTACTTAATTAATTAATTAATATTTTAATTATTTTAGTTATTATTTATTTATTTATTTAATATATTCTTTTTTTTTTATTTTTTTTATTTTTTTAATTCCTTTTTTTTGTTCTGGGGCGTGGGCCCCATCTGTCATTGTCACCGGGGGGGTTCTTAGCGGGCGCGAGGGCAGTCGGGTGTGGGCGCTGGGCGGAGCCGGGCGACGAGCGCCTGCCCGCCCGGCGGGGCGCTACGGGGCAGCAAGCGAAGGGGGGGGGCGCGGCCTGGCGCCGGCAGCCGTGACCACAGCCGGAGCAGGGCCGCGCGGTGAGGCTAGGCGGCGGAGGTGGCCCGAGGAGCGGGAGGTAGTGGTGGCGGCGCACGAGGGGGAGGGGGAAGGAGCACGACAGCGGACGGGGCTCGGCGGTGAGCGCGCGTGCGTGCGCGCGGACGGCGCCGACGATGGAGGGGAAAGAGAGGAGGTCGGGGCCTCACTGTGAGGCGCAGGGACGTGGCAGCGGGGGTTGAGGCGGAGTCGGGGACGACGGCGCCAGCGAGGAGGAAGGCGACGGTGGTGTCGGGGGTCGAGGCGGCGAGGTCCAGGCGGCGGCGCGGGCTCCGGGCGACCATTGTGGAGGAGGATGGGGACGAGGCGTCGCCGCGGCATCGGGGAGGCGGGCGCAGTCCGGCGAGGTCGAGGCAGCGGCGTCGCAGCGAGGCGACACCGGGTCGAGGCCGCGGCTCCCGGCGGGTTGGTGACGAAGCTCCGTGCGTCGGGGGCGACGGGGTCACCGGGATCGGGGGGGGGGGGGGCGAGCGCCCCGATCCAGATCGGGTCCTCAGGGGGGAAAGAGAGCGAGGGAAGAGTGGGGGGAACGATGGGGATCGTGCGCCCTCTCCTGTGACGGCGCTGGAGGGAGAGGGTGGGGATCGTGGGGGGGGGGAAGTGGGGTGGGGCTCTAGGGTTTCGGGAGCAGAGGGGGGGATATGGGCGCGGGTGATGGGCCGGCCTGGTGCTTCCGAGGCCGTGGCCCAGTGGGGGGGGGGGAGGAGGCCTTTTCTCTTTCTTTCCTTTTTTTTGTTAGTTTTGTTTTCTGTTGTTTTTTTTTATACTTTGTTTTCTTTTAGTTTCCTATTATTTTAGTTTTAGTAGATTACCAAAGTGGCACCTAAATAGGATTTTACAAATTATGCCACTGCCACAATAGTTTAATGCTTATAACAATTTAATTTTGAAAATGTTTATTATTTTTAAAGCATTAAAATAATTGTTTTGCTACTGTTTTATTCATTTAACAGTATTTAAACATTTTATAAAAGTGTGGTTTCTCCACCATAATTATCTATGCAATATTTGGTTCACTCCGAACATTTTAGTTTTAATATTTGAAAACTTTTATCGTTTGCCTATTTTTGAATTTGAATTTGAATCGGTTTCGAACTAACTCGAGATTAGCAACTATAAACGAGGTGACGTGGCACCATTAGCAGAGGATCGCTGTAGCTTAATTTCCCGGGCGTCACAGATCAACTACTACCCATATAGAATCATATCCTGATTTGGTCCTGGGCAATCCGGTGATGAAATCCATGCCAAGTTTATCCCACTTCCATTCGGGTATTGACATAGGCTGTAACAATCCTGCTGGCTTTTGATGCTCAACGTTCACTCTCTGACATAGATCACATACGGCTACATACTCGGCAATATCCTTCTTCATACCAGTCCACCAGAAATGTTCCTTCAAATCCAAATACATCTTGGTGTTTCCGGGGTGTATCGAGTATGGTGAGTCATGAGCCTCTGGAAGTATTAATTTCCTGATCTCTGTGTTATTGGGCACATAAACACGGTCCTCAAACCATAAGGTGTCGTGCTCATCCTCACGAAAACCTTTGGCCTTTCCTTCGCTCATCCTCTCTCTTATCTCGGCAATCTCTTTGTCATCCTTCTGAGCTTCACGAATCTTTCCTAACAATGTAGACTGAACCTCCATTGTTGCAACAAAACCTCTAGGAACAATCTCCAATCGAAGTCCCTGAGATCCTCTGCTAACTCCTTCGGCAATCCCGTGCTTACTAGGGTATTAGCATAACTCTTCCGACTCAAAGCGTCGGCTACAACATTGGCCTTGCCTGGATGATAGTGAAGCTTCATGTTATAATCCATTATACGCTCCAACCATCTTCTCTGCCTAAGGTTTAGCTCCTTCTGTGTGAAAATGTACCTCAAACTCTTATGATCCGTGTATACATCACAACGATTTCCAATAAGGTAATGTCTCCAGGTGTTCAACGCATGCACTACGGCTGCCAATTCCAAATCATGCGTGGCATAATTCAATTCGTGCGATTTTAGTTGTCGTGAGGCATACGAAACAACTCTTCCATCCTGCATAAGCACACTTCCAAGTCCTAGGCGAGAGGCATCGCAATACACTTGAAACTCCTTACGTATATCTGGCAGAATCAACACTGGGGTTGTAGTTAAACGTTTCTTTAACTCCTGAAAACCCGCCTCACATTCTTCTGTACATTTAAATTTGGTATCCTTCTTCAATAACTCCGTCATTGGCTTCGCAATTTTGGAAAAATTCTCAATGAATCTCCGGTAGTATCCCGCGAGTCCAAGAAAACTGCGGATCTCGCTAACTGAAGTGGGTGCCAACCTGATACGTCTCCGTCGTATCTATAATTTTTGATTGTTCCATGCCAATATTCTACAACTTTCATATAGGCAACTTTTTATACTATTTTTGGGACTAACATATTGATCCAGTGCCTAGTGCTAGTTCCTGTCTGTTGCATGTTTTTGGTTTCGCAGAATATCGATATCAAACAGAGTCCAAACGGGATAAACACGGACGGAGATACTTTTTGGAATATTTGGAAAATTCCGGAAGAAAAATCCACGCGAGACGGTGCCCGAGATGGCCACGAGGCAGGGGGGCACGCCCCCTACCCTCGTGAGCCACCCGTAAGGCGGTTGACGCTCTTCTTTTGCCGCAAGAAGCTAATTTTCGGGAAAAAATCACGGTGAAGGTTTCAGGCCAATCGGAGTTACGGATCTCCATATATACACGAAACGGTGAGACAGAGCCAGAACGGAACGAAGAAACAAAGAGAGACAAAGAGACAGATCCAATCTCGAAGGGGCTCTCGCCCCTCCCTTGCCATGGAGGCCAAGGGCCAAAGGGGAAACCCTTCTCCCATCTAGGGAGGAGGTCAAGGAAGAAGAAGACGAAGGGGCCCCCTCTCCCCTTCTCTTCCGGTGGCGCCGGAACGCTGCCGTGGCCATCATCATCACCGCGATCTACAACAACACCTCCGCCCTCTTCACCAACATCTCCATCACCTTCCCCCATCTATCTACAGCGGTCTACTCTCCCGCAACCCGCTGTACCCTCTACTTGAACATGGTGCTTTATGCTTCATATTATTATCCAATGATGTGTTGCCATCCTAAGATGTTTGAGTAGATTTTCGTTGTCCTATCGGTGGTTGATGAATTGCTATGATTGATTTAATTTGCTTGTGGTTATGTTGCTGTCCTTTGGTGCCCATAATATGATTGCGCGCGTGGATCACACTCTAGGGTTAGTTGTATGTTGATAGGACTATGTATTGCAGGGCAAGAGTGATGGAAGCTTCAACCTAGCATAGAAATTGATGCATACGGGATTGAAGGGGACCAATATATCTTAATGCTATGGTTGGGTTTTACCTTAATGAACATTAGTAGTTGCGGATGCTTGCTAATAGTTCCAGTCATAAGTGCATAGAATTCCAAGTCAGGGATGACATGCTAGCAGTGGCCTCTCCCACATAATACTTGATATCGGTCTAGTAAAGTAGTCAATTGCTTAGGGCCAATTTCGCAACTCCTACCACCACTTTTCCACACTCTATATTTACTTTATTGTTTCTTTATCTAAACATCGCCTACTTTTTATTTACATACTCTTTATTATCTTGCAAACATATCCAACAACACCTACAAAGTACTTCTAGTTTCATACTTGTTCTAGGTAAAGCAAACGTCAAGCGTGCGTAGAGTTGTATCGGTGATCGATAGAACTTGAGGGAATATTTGTTCTACCTTAAGCTCCTCGTTGGGTTCGACACTCTTACTTATCGAAAACTATTGCGATCCCCTATACTTGTGGGTTATCAAGACCTTTTTCTGGCGCCGTTGCCGGGGAGCAATAGCGTGGGGTGAATATTCTCGTTTGTGCTTGTTTGCTTTATCACTAAGTAATTTTTATTTGCTGTTCTTAGTTGTTCTTTATCTTTAGTTATGGATATGGAACACGAAATACCAAAAAAATTAGGTGTACTTGCTACTCATGGAGATGGGGAACCTCCTAAAACCCTCGATGCTGGTTATGTGAATGATAATATGTACTACTTTAATAATCCTGAGAAAAGCCCAATCAATTATGTAACACCCGGGATGTAATTTACCTTATATGTACTCCAACTCTTGCCGTTTCTGGCGCTAAGTTATTTCATTTCCTCAGGTTCGGGTTTTTGTCTCCGTGTGTTGTTGTCGTTGTCATGCATCTCATATCATGTCATCATGTGCATTTCATTTGCATACGTGTTCGTCTCATGCATCCGAGCATTTTCCCCGTTGTCCGTTTTGCATTTCGGCGCTCCTATCTCCTCCGGTGGTCCTTTCTACCTTCTTTTCGTGTGTGGAGGTTAAACATTTCTGGATTGGACCGAGACTTGCCAAGCGGCCTTGGTTTACTACCGGTAGACAGCCTGCCAAGTTTCGTACCATTTGGACTTCGTTTGATACTCCAACGGTTAACCGAGGGACCGAGAAGGCCTCGTGTGTGTTGCAGCCCAACACCTCCAATTGGCCCAAAACCCACCAAAACCCTCTCCATCAGTCTAGAGCGTTCGATCACGATCGCGTGGCCGAAAACCTCACCTCATTTGGACTTCCTAGCTCCCTCTATGCCTATATATAGACCCCTCCACGAAATCCCGGGTCTTCTCTCCCCCCTAACCCTAAAAATCGGCCCCGTCGCGAGCCGGACATGTCCGCCGCGCCGGACACCATGTCTGCCGCCGCCCGCAGCCACTGAGGCGCCGCCACGTGGCACCGCGGGCTCCTCCCGCCGCCGGCCCGTCCCGGCCCAGGGCGGGCCCTCTCCGTCGGGAGACCGGGCCGCGCCCCGCGCCCGCGCGCCGCCATCTCCCTCGAAGCCGGCCACCGCCGCCCGCGTGCCGCCTCTCTGCCGGCGATGCTCCGCCGCGCCGCACCGCGCCGGCCTCCGCCCGCTCCGGCTGCCGGCGCCCCGCGCCGTGGGGCGCCGCCCCACCGACAACCTCGCCCCGGCCGGCCTCCTCCACGCCTACTCCGACCTCGCCCGCCGGCCGCTTCTACTCCGGCGATCCCCGACATTTCTGGCGAACAGGAGCTCGAACCTCGGCGATCCTCGATTTCCGCGCTCGGCCAGATCCAGATCTGAAATATCTGAGATGGTTGACTTTCCTCCCGAAACCCTAATATTTTTGCCAACTTTGTCATGCCGTAACTCTGCATCCATAGCTTCGTTTTGGGCGTGTAGCATATCAAAATGTTCGTCTTAGAGAGTACATCATTTCATCTCATTGCATCATTTTCATTTGATCTCATCTTGATGCCCGAAATGCTGTTGGAAGAGAGCTATTTGAGTTAATTCTCAGATCTGCTGCACCAAATAGCTATTTGTCATTTTTTTTCCATTATTAATGTGTGCATGATATGCTCCTGAGCTCAAAATGTGTTTTCTTATATGCTTTGCCATCTTTACAGAGGTGCTTACCATGTATTTTTTTGATATATGTGGTGACTAGCACCAGCTTGCAAAGTAGTGCATTCGTTAATGCTGATTTCAGGGACTTAAGATTTCTCCAAGTCCTTGATCTATTTTTATCAATATGCCATATGTTCATGTTGTTTCCTAGTGATCCGTGCCTCTTTTGAGGATGATCATTAAGGATTATTTGTTAATATTTTGGTGCTCTATACATCCATGTCTTTGTTTGCATTTATCGAGCACCCTAGCTTGAGTCAATTAAGCTCTACTTTTGCTATTTCGTGAATCCTGGCAGATTGTTTACTTGTTAGCGATTTTGCCGCGGATGTTGTTGTTGATCCGTGCATTCTATGTTGTTATTCTTGCCATGTCTAGCTTATACAATGTGTATTCTTGATGGGTGTATGCTTAGATTGTCATGCCTTGCTCTGTAGTGAGTGCATCGAGCTCGTAAACATGCCTACTCGTTAACAGATTTGCATGCTCCAGTTTTCCTCTAAGTCTGTAACCTGATTATGTTTTTGCCATGTTCACATGCTTGCAATTATATTTTCTGATCTCTTTTGGCTCAAGGTCACTAAGGGACTTTTGTTAAGTGCTTTGAGTAGCTCCATGCCATGCCTTGCTTTGCCATGTTAAGTTCCTGTAGCATATAGTTTTCATGCTCCAAAGTGTGCTACCTGATCTGAAATTCCAGACTTGTGTTAATTTCACTAAGTCTGAAACCTGTTTATCATTGCACTTTTGCCATGCTTGTTTGAACCTGTTAATGGATGAATTGGCCGTAGCTCAGTGTTCATCTTTTGTCAAGCATTATGAGTGGATACCTGCCATGTATTTTGTTGCCATGTTTGAGTGTTGTAGCATAATTATCTTGTTGCATTTAGATGGCTACTTGCTGTTTATCGCAGACCGGTGCCATATTTGTTTTGCTTGCCTTTTCCAAACCGTGCATCCGATTCCGGTGATCTTTATATCGATTTCAACCGAAATCACCTCACCTTTCCAGTGGCACTCTTGGATTTCCAAGTTGAGGCCAGGTTCAATCATTCCTTGTCAAATCTTGCATATGCATCACATATCGCATCCCGCATAGCATACCATGTTTGCATCATGTTGTTTGAGCTTTGCACGTGGTTGATTGTGTTCCTTTTGCTTGTTTGTCTTGTTTGGGTAGAGCCGGGAGACGAGTTCGCTAACGAGGAGCCCGTTGAGTTTGCTTTCGAGGATCCAGTCAACTCTGACAACTTTGCAGGCAAGATGATCATACCCTCGAAATCACTTCTATCTTTGCTTGCTAGATGCTCGCTCTTTTGCTATGCCTATGCTACGATGCCTACCACTTGCTTATCATGCCTCCCAAATTGCCATGTCAAACCTCTAACCCACCATGTCCTAGCAAACCGTTGATTGGCTATGTTACCGCTTTGCTCAGCCCCTCTTATAGCGTTGCTAGTTGGAACATTGTTTATTGTTGGGATATCATTATATTATCTTGTTATCTTAATGCATCTATATACTTGGTAAAGGGTGGAAGGCTCGGCCTTTTGCCTAGTGTTTTGTTCCACTCTTGCCGCCCTAGTTTTCGTCATATCGGTGTTATGTTTCCGGATTTTGCGTTCCTTACGCGGTTGGGTGATAATGGGAACCCCCTGACAGTTCGCCTTCAATAAAACTCCTCCAGCAATGCCCAACCTTGGTTTTACCATTTGCCACCTAGCCTATTTTTCCCTTGGGTTTCTGGAGCCCGAGGGTCATCTTATTTAAACCCCCCGGGCCAGTGCTCCTCTGAGTGTTGGTCCAAACTAGAGCCCTGTGCAGCGCCCCCTCAGGGAAACTCGAGGTTTGATTTTAGTTGTATGGAGCGCTCATCTGAGTGTGCTCTGAGAACGAGATATGTGCAGCTCCTATCGGGATTTTTCAGCACATTAAGGTGGTGTTGCTGTATTAGTTTTATGTTTGTCGAAGTTGTCTTGTAGAACCAGGATACCGAGTCTGATCGGAATGTCTCGGGAGAAGGTTTATCCTTCATTGACCGTGAGAGCTTGTGATGGGCTAAGTTGGGACTCCCCTGCAGGGATTTGAACTTTCGAAAGCCGTGCCCATGGTTATGGGCAGATGGGAATTTGTTAATGTCCGGTTGTAGATAACTTGAACCTTAACTTAATTAAAATGAATCAACTGCGTGTGTTACCGTGATGGTCTCTTCTCGGCGGAGTCCGGGAAGTGAACACGGTGTTGGAGTAATGTTTGCCGTAGGTTGTTCTCTAGTTCTTCGTTCGTGCTTTGCTTTCTCTTCTCGCTCTCTTTTGCGAACATGTTAGCCACCATATATGCTAGTCGCTTGCTGCAGCTCCACATATTACCTTGCCTTACCTATAAGCTTAAATAGTCTTGATCGCGAGGGTGCGAGATTGCTGAGTCCCCGTGGCTCACAGATTACTTCCAAACCAGATGCAGGGCCCGATGACTCCGTTCCAGATGATGCGCTTGAGCTCAAGTGGGAGTTCGACGAAGACTCACGCCGTTACTATGTGTCTTTCCCTGATGATCAGTAGTGGTGCCCAGTTGGGGCGATCGGGACCGTGTCGCATGTTGGGGTTGATCTTTTATTTTGGTACCGTAGTCGGACCATGAGTGTATTGGATGATTGTAATGCTATTTATGTACTTTGTGTGACGTGGCGAGTGTAAGCCAACTATGTACCTTTCCCCTTATTATCTATTTACATGGGTTGTTGTGAAGATTACCTTACTTGCGACATTGCTTTCAATGCGGTTATGCCTCTAAGTCGTGCTTCGACACGTAGGAGATATAGCCGCATCGAGGGCGTTACAAGTTGGTAATCAGAGCCTTCCCCGACCTTAGGAGCCCCCACTGCTTGATCGAATTAGCTGACGAGTTGAGTCTAGAAAAATGTTTTGAGTCATTTAGGAATTATATATCGGAGAGTTTAGGAATTCTTTTTACTCCCCAGTCCCTTCATCGCTCTGGTAAGGCATCCTGACGTAGAGTTTTGACTCTTCTCTTCTCAAATTTCACTAAAAAATTTTAGGATCACGCGGGTATCTTGGAATCGTTCCGATCGATTTGTGACGAGAACATTGTTCTTGGTGCCTCCTGTCATTTAGGGGTTGTGGCAGTGTCCCGGGGAGTTGAGCTCCGAGGTGTTGTCGTCACAATTTTATCGTTGCAGTTCTGGAATACCTGAGTTTAGTTCGCCGACATCGAAAATCTCTTTTATGCAGTTGTTGGTGAGATAACCTCGACGCCACCCAGTACTGGGGCGGGAGTTCGGGAGTATTGCCATAACTTGTATAACGGATGCTTTTCGAAGGTTGAGGTAGACGATTTCCGAAGTTTTTCTCGGTTATGTGTTGAAGGATGGATACAGCTGGATGTAGGATTTGCTAGATTTGGGTGAGATATTATGCTTCCCCTGTATCCCCAACACCTGATTGCATAACCGGAAAGGTTCGGGAGTTTCATAGGTGGGAATTCTTGTAGCTCTAGTTCTTCTTCCACGGATATTTGGTTTGAGATTGGGTGATCCTTACCGAGTATTCGTTCTTGCTCCGTACCTTGTTGATTTAATTCCTCTACCTAAATTCTAAGTGGCTTCTCAATTTATGGATATGTGACCATTTCAATTGGAATGCATTCGTTCATTTTGTTCGGATGTGAAGACTATATGTTGCAATTTCTACCCGTTTGGTTCAGCTTCAATATTTGTCTATCAATGTGCTAATGGATGTCAACCTCTTCAGGATGGCTCCTCCAATGCACACGACTCCGAATCCTGATCCGCCACCACCACCTCCACCTCCGGAGGCATGGAAAGCTGTGATGGCCGCTACCAATGCAAACACGCAGCTGATCATGCAAATTCTTCAAGAGCGCAACCAAGCGAACCAAGGCAACCAGGCAACAATCAGAATCACTTTGCTACACTCAACCAGTTCCTTGCTAACCAGCCAAAGACCTTCAGCAATTTTGTTGAGGCAACTGACGCTGATGATTGGCTCGTGGACTTGTGCAAGCATTTCGAGTGCAGTAACGTCAGGCCTGAGGACTTTGTCAAGTTCGCTTCCTTCCAACTCAAAGACCAAGCTGCAGAATGGTTTCAGCAGTACAAAGATTCCAGAGGAGGCCGTGTGATTACCTGGGATGAATTCCGTCAAGACTTCAAAGCTCATCATATTCCTCAGAGCGTGGTTGAAAGCAAGCGTGAGGAATTCCGCAACCTGAAGCAAGGCTCTATGTCTGTCTATGACTACAACAAGATGTTTCAGAAGCTCGCCCGCTTTGCTAAGCAGGACGTCCCTGACGAGAAGAGCATGATATACCAGTTCAAGGGTGGTCTTAGAGAAGAAATCCAGCTAGCTCTTGTCCTCTTTGAGCCCAGGAGGTACGATGAGTTTTACAACATGGCATTAAAGCAAGAGGCTGCTCAACTGAAGTGCGATGCTTCCAAGAAGCGAGACAGAGATGCTACTCCTTCTTCCTCAACTCAAGTGGCTAAGCAGCAGAAGTATTGGCTTCCTCCTCCTCCGTTCCGTTAGCCGTATCAACAGAAGAGCAAAGGTGGAAGTGGATCTTCCCACCCACCCAACCCTGGCTTTCAGAACAAGACTTCGTCTCAAGCTCCAAGATCGAGTGCTCCGTATCACCATCCGCTTTCAGAGGTCACGTCCAACAAGTGCCAACAGAAGGGTCACTATGCCAAAAAATGCTTCAATCAGAGGCGTCTCCCTCCTCCTCCTCCTGTGAAATCGGCAAGTACACGTGTGGTCAAGCATAATCCCAAGTACGCCAAGGTCAACATGGTGAATGCAGCTCAGGCAGAGGACTCGTCAGATGTCATCATGGGTAACCTTCCTGTTAACGATGTTCCTGCAAAAGTTCTTTTTGACACTGGTGCATCGCATTGTTTCATTTCCAAACCTTTTGCATCAAAGTATGAGTGCGATTATCAGTATCTGCAAAGTTCTTTGCAAATCGTGTCACTGGGCAAGCAAATGACAGCTAATATCTGCGTCCGGATGTTACTATCACGTTGGGCGACTACAAATTTCTAGCTTCTCCTATTGTTCTGGGCGACTCGGATATTGATCTTATTCTCGGAATGGATTGGCTTTCTAAGCACAAGGCTCATCTTGATTGTGCTGCCAGGCAGATTCAATTGACTCATTCTTCTGAGGATGTAATTGTCTTTGCCGCTCGTGATGATACCATCCGTATGTTTTCTCTCAATGAGAAAGGTGAACTAGATTCCATCTCACAAATTCCAGTCGTTTGCGAATATCAAGACGTCTTTCCAGAAGAGCTTCCAGGAATGCCTCCGCACCGGCTAGTTGAATTCGTCATTGATCTTGAGCCTGGCACGGAACCGGTTTGCAAACGTCCTTACAAGCTCGGACCTGAAGAGTTGAAGGAGCTGAAGAAGCAACTCGATATTCAAGAGCGAATGGGTCTCATCCGACCTAGTTCTTCTCCGTGGGGTTGTGGAGTACTTTTTGTGAAGAAGAAGGATGGAATGGACCGACTTTGTGTTGACTATCGTCCATTGAACAAGAAGACTATCAAGAACAAGTACCCACTTCCCAACATCAATGAGCTGTTCGAACAACTCAAAGGTGCCCAAGTATTCTCCAAGATTGATCTCCGTATGGGTTATCACCAGATTCGAATCCGTGAGCAAGATATTCCCAAGACGGCTTTCAGAACAAGCTATGGTTCATATGAATACACTGTCATGTCTTTTGGCCTCGTCAACGCTCCTCCGACTTTCTCTCGCATGATGAACTTCATCTTCAACGCCTACACAAATGACTTTGTTTTGGTCTATCTCGACGACATTCTGGTCTTTTCGAAGAACAAGGAAGATCATGCCAAGCACTTGCGTTTGGTGCTCGATAAGCTCAGGGAACATCAGTTCTACGCCAAGTTCTCAAAGTGCGAGTTTTGGCTCGATGAGGTTCTTATCTTGGGCATATCATCTCTGCCAAGGGCATTGCGGTGAATCCTGAGAAGGTGTCTGCAATTGTGAATTGGGAACCACCTCAGAACGTGAAGCAACTCCGCAGCTTCCTTGGTCTCGCAAGCTACTGTCGAAGGTTCGTTGAGAACTTTTCAAAGATCGCGAAGCCTCTTTCAAACCTTCTCCAGAAGCACGTCAAGTACGTTTGGTCTCCGGAATGTGACATCGCTTTCAACACTTTGAAAGAGAAATTGGTCACTGCTCCAGTTCTGACTCCTCCTGATGAATCCAAACCGTTCGAGGTCTTCTGCGATGCCTCTCTTCAAGGTCTTGGTGCAGTGTTGATGCAAGAGAAGAAAGTTGTGGCTTATACCTCTCGCCAGTTGAAGCCCAACGAGAAGAACTACCCCACTCATGACCTCGAGTTGGCGGCAGTTGTGCATGCTCTTTTGACTTGGAGACATCTCTTATTGGGAAGAAAAGTGGACATCTTCACTGACCACAAGAGTCTCAAGTACATCTTCACTCAGCCTAATCTCAACCTCAGGCAGACTCGTTGGGTCGAAATGATTCAAGAGTATAATCCGAGTATCGAGTATACTCCAGGCAAGGCCAATGTGATTGCTGACGCTTTGAGCAGGAAGGCTTACTGCAACAGTCTGATTCTCAAGCCTTACCAACCCGAGCTTTGTGAAGCTTTCCGCAAACTCAATCTGCAAGTTGTTCCTCAAGGTTTCCTCGCCAACCTTCAAGTCTCTCCTACTTTGGAAGATCAGATTCGCGAGGCTCAACTTCTTGATGCTATGGTGAAGAAGGTGAAGATTGGGATTGCCAAGAGTCAACCCAAGTACAAGTGCTACCGCCTTGATGACAAGGATACTCTCTTCTTCGAGGATCGTATTGTTGTGCCCAAAGGTGACCTTCGTAAAGTTATCATGAATGAGGCTCACAATTCACTCCTCTCCATCCACCCTGGGAGTACGAAGATGTATCAGGACCTCAAGCAGGCTTATTGGTGGACTCGAATGAAGCGCGAGATTGCTCAGTTCGTGAATGAATGTGATGTCTGCAGAAGAGTGAAGGCAGAACACCAAAGGCCAGCTGGTCTCCTCCAACCTCTTGCCATTCCAGAATGGAAGTTTGACCACATTGAGATGGACTTCGTGACTGGGTTTCCAAAGTCCAAGCGTGGCAATGATGCTATATTCGTTGTCATCGACAAACTCACTAAAGTGGCTCACTTTCTGCCTATCAAAGAGTCTATCACTGCAGCTCAATTGGCGGAGCTTTATACCTCTCGATTGTCTCTCTGCACGGCATTCCACAGGTGATCTCTTCAGACCGTGGCAGCATCTTTACCTCCAAGTTTTGGGATTCTTTTCAGAAGGCCATGGGCACCAACATCCGCTTCAGCACAGCTTTCCATCCTCAAACTAGCGGTCAAGTCGAGCGTGTCAATCAGATTCTTGAAGATATGCTCAGGGCTTGTGTGATCTCCTTCGGTATGAAGTGGGAAGATTGTCTTCCATATGCCGAATTCTCCTACAACAACAGTTTTCAAGCAAGTTCGGGCAAGGCCCCATTCGAAATTCTGTATGGCAGGAAGTGCCATACTCCTCTTAACTGGTCTCAAACCGGTGAACGTCAACTTCTTGGAAATGACTTGATCACAGAGGCAGAGGAAATGTGTAAAGTCATTCGTGATAACCTCAAAGCAGCGCAATCGCGCCAGAAGAGCTACTATGATAGTAAGCACCGTGATTTGGCTTTCGAGATCGGAGATCATGTTTACCTCCGCGTCTCTCCAATGAAAGGTACTCGTCGCTTCGGTATCAAAGGGAAGCTTGCCCCTAGATACGTGGGTCCTTTCAAGATCGTCAGCAAGAGAGGCGATCTCGCCTATCAACTCGAGCTTCCTTCAAACTTTGCAAATGTGCACGACGTGTTCCATGTCTCTCAGCTCCGCAAGTGCTTCAAGACTCCTGACCGCACCGTCAACTTCGAAGACATTGATCTCCAAGAAGATCTCTCTTATCGTGAGCACCCCGTTGCTATTCTTGAAGAGACTGAACGCAAGACTCGCAATAAGTCAATCAAATTCCTCAAAGTCAAGTGGTCACACCATTCCGACCGTGAAGCCACCTGGGAACGCGAGGATCACCTCCGTTCTGAGTACCCGGCGTTCTTCCAGTCCTAGATCTCGGGACGAGATCCTTTCGTAGTGGTGGAGTGTTGTAACACCCCGGATGTAATTTACCTTATATGTACTCCAACTCTTGCCGTTTCCGGCGCTAAGTTATTTCATTTCCTCGGGTTCGGGTTTTTGTCTCCGTGTGTTGTTGTCGTTGTCATGCATCTCATATCATGTCATCATGTGCATTGCATTTGCATACGTGTTCGTCTCATGCATCCGAGCATTTTCCCCGTTGTCCGTTTTGCATTCCGGCGCTCCTATCTCCTCCGGTGGTCCTTTCTACCTTCTTTTCGTGTGTGGAGGTTAAACATTTCCGGATTGGACCGAGACTTTCCAAGCGGCCTTGGTTTACTACCGGTAGACCGCCTGCCAAGCTTCGTACCATTTGGACTTCGTTTGATACTCCAATGGTTAACCGAGGGACCGAGAAGGCCTCGTGTGTGTTGCAGCCCAACACCCTTCCAATTTGGCCCAAAACCCACCAAAACCCTCTCCATCGTCTAGAGTGTTCGATCACGATCACGTGGCCGAAAACTGCACCTCATTTGGACTCTCCTAGCTCCCTCTATGCCTATATATAGATCCCTCCACGAAATCCCGGGTCTTCTCTCCCCCCTAACCCTAAAAATCGCCCCGTCGCGAGCCGGACATGTCCGCCGCGCCAGACACCATGTCCGTCGCCGCCCGCGGCCACTGAGGCGCTGCCACGTGGCACCTCCGGGCTCCTCCCGCCGCCGGCCCGTCCCGGCCCAGGGCGGGCCCTCTCCGCCGGGGAGACCGGGCCGCGCCCCGCGCCCGCGCGCCGCCATCTCCTTCGAAGACGGCCACCGCCGCCCGCGCGCCGCCTCTCCGTCGGCGACGCTTCGCCGCGCCGCACTGCGCCGGCCTCCACCCGCTCCGGCCGCCGACAGCCGCCGGCGCCCCGCGCCGTGGGCGCTGCCCCGCCGACAACCTCGCCCCGGCCGGCCTCCTCCACGCCTACTCCGACCTCGCCCGCCGGCCGCTTCTACTCTGGCGATCCCCGACATTTCCGGCGAACAGGAGCTCGAACCCCGGCGATCCTCAATTTCTGCGCTCGGCCAGATCCAGATCTGAAATATCTGAGACGGTTGACTTTCCTCCCGAAACCCTAATATTTTTGCAAACTTTGTCATGCCGTAACTCTGCATCCATAGCTCCGTTTTGGGCGTGTAGCATATCAAAATGTTCGTCTCAGAGAGTACATCATTTCATCTCATTGCATCATTTTCATTTGAGCTCATCTTGATGCCCGAAATGCTGTTGGAAGAGAGCTATTTGAGTTAATTGTCAGATCTGCTGCACCAAATAGCTATTTGTCATTTTTGCCATGATTAATGTGTGCATGATATGCCCCTTAGCTCTACATGTGTTTTGTTATATGCTTTGCCATCTTTATAGAGGTGCTTACCATGTATTTTTGTGATATGTGTGGTGAATAGCACCAGCTTGCAAAGTAGTGCATTCGTTAATGCTGATTTCAGGGACTTAGGATTTCTCTAAGTCCTTGATCTGTTTTTATCAATATGCCATATGTTCATGTTGTTTCCTAGTGATCCGTGCCTCTTTTGAGGATGATCAGTAAGGATGATTTGTTAATATTGTGGTGCTCTATCCATCCATGTCTTTGTTTGCATTTATGGAGCACCCTAGCTTGAGTCAATCGAGCTCTACTTTTGCTATTTCGTGAATCCTGGCAGATTGTTTACTTGTTAGCGATTTTGCCGAGGATGTTGTTGTTGATCCGTGCATGCTATGTTGTTGTTCTTGCCATTTCTAGCTTATACAATGTGTATTCTTGATGGGTGTATGCTTAGATTGTCATGCCTTGCTCTGTAGTGAGTGCATCGAGCTCGTGAACATGCCTACTCGTTAACAGATTTGCATGCTCCAGTTTTTCTCTAAGTCTGTAACCTGATTATGTTTTTGCCATGTTCACATGCTTGCAATTGTATTTTCTGATTCCTTTTGGCTCAAGGTCACTAATGGACTTTTGTTAAGTGCTTTGAGAAGCTCCATTACATGCCTTGCTTTGCCATGTTAAGTTCCTGTAGCATATAGTTTTCATGCTTCAAAGTGTGCTACCTGATCTGAAATTCCAGACTTGTGTTAATTTCACTAAGTCTGAAACCTGTTTACCAATTGCACTTTTGCCATGCTTGTTTGAACCTGTTAATGGATGAATTGGCCGTAGCTCAGTGTTCATCTTTTGTCAAGCATTATGAGTGGATCCCTGCCATGTATTTTGTTTCCATGTTTGAGTGCTGTAGCATAATTATCTTGATGCATTTAGATGGCTACTTGCTGTTTATCGCAGACCGGTGCCATATTTGTTTTGCTTGCCATTTCCAAACCGTGCATCCGATTCCGGTGTTCTTTATATCGATTTCAACCGAAATCACCTCACCTTTCCAGTGGCACTCTTGGATTTCCATGTTGAGGCCAGGTTCAATCATTCCTTGTCAAATCTTGCATATGCATCACATATCGCATCCCGCATAGCATACCATGTTTGCATCATGTTGTTTGAGCTTTGCACGTGGTTGATTGTGTTCCTTTTGCTTGTTTGTCTTGTTTGGGTAGAGCCGGGAGACGAGTTCGCTAACGAGGAGCCCGTTGAGTTTGCTTCGAGGATCCAGTCAACTCTGACAACTTTGCAGGCAAGATGATCATACCCTCGAAATCACTTCTATCTTTGCTTGCTAGATGCTCGCTCTTTTGCTATGCCTATGCTACGATGCCTACCACTTGCTTATCATGCCTCCCAAATTGCCATGTCAAACCTCTAACCCACCATGTCCTAGCAAACCGTTGATTGGCTATGTTACCGCTTTGCTCAGCCCCTCTTATAGCGTTGCTAGTTGCAGGTGAAGATTGGAGATCGTTCCTTGTTGGAACATTGTTTATTGTTGGGATATCATTATATATCTTGTTATCTTAATGCATCTATATACTTGGTAAAGGGTGGAAGGCTCGGCCTTTTGCCTAGTGTTTTGTTCCACTCTTGCCGCCCTAGTTTCCGTCATATCGGTGTTATGTTCCCGGATTTTGCGTTCCTTACGCGGTTGGGTGATAATGGGAACCCCTTGACAGTTCGCCTGAATAAAACTCCTCCAGCAATGCCCAACCTTGGTTTTACCATTTTCCACCTAGCCTCTTTTTCCCTTGGGTTTCCGGAGCCCGAGGGTCATCTTATTTAACCCCCCCCGGGCCAGTGCTCCTCTGAGTGTTGGTCCAAACTAGATCCCTGTGCAGCGCCCCCTCGGGGAAACTCGAGGTTTGGTTTTAGTTGTATGGAGCGCTCATCTGAGTGTGCCCTGAGAACGAGATATGTGCAGCTCCTATCAGGATTTGTCGGCACATTCGGGCGGTGTTGCTGGATTAGTTTTATCTTTGTCGAAGTTGTCTTGTAGAACCGGGATACCGGTACTGATCGGAATGTCTCGGGAGAAGGTTTATCCTTCGTTGACCATGAGAGCTTGTGATGGTCTAAGTTGGGACTCCCCTGCAGGGATTTGAACTTTCGAAAGCCATGCTCGCGGTTATGGGCAGATGGGAATTTGTTAATGTCCGATTGTAGATAACTTGAACCTTAACTTAATTAAAATGAATCAACTGCGTGTGTTACCGTGATGGTCTCTTCTCGGCGGAGTCCGGGAAGTGAACACGGTGTTGGTAATGTTTGCCGTAGGTTGTTCTCTAGTTCTTCGTTCGTGCTTTGCTTTCTCTTCTCGCTCTCTTTTGCGAACATGTTAGCCACCATATATGCTAGTCGCTTGCTGCAGCTCCACATATTACCTTGCCTTTCCTATAAGCTTAAATAGTCTTGATCGCGAGGGTGCGAGATTGCTGAGTCCCCGTGGCTCACAGATTACTTCCAAACTAGATGCAGGGCCCGATGACTCCGTTCCAGATGATGCGCTTGAGCTCAAGTGGGAGTTCGACGCAGACTCACGCCGTTACTATGTGTCTTTCCCTGATGATCGGTAGTGGTGCCCAGTTGGGGCAATCGGGACCGTGTCGCATGTTGGGGTTGATCTTTTATTTTGGTACCGTAGTCGTACCATTAGTGTATTGATGATTGTAATGCTATTTATGTACTTTGTGTGACGTGGCGAGTGTAAGCCAACTATGTACCTTTCCCCTTATTATCTATTTACATGGGTTGTTGTGAAGATTACCTTACTTGCGACATTGCTTTCAATGCGGTTATGCCTCTAAGTCGTGCTTCGACACGTAGGAGATATAGCCGCATCGAGGGCGTTACAAATTACGTAATGGGAGTAAGGTTGGATCAACGTGAATACTTTAGGGATTACCGCTTGACACAAAAAGGGAAACTATTATGGGATCAAATTCATATATTGAAGTGGTATGCTCGGCAAGTATGCTTGAGTTATGATTATACTTGTTGCTCTAGGATGAAGGCTCCACACCTTCCCCTTTTATGCAAATTTAATGATAATAAAACCTTAGCTTCTTATGCTAATGGTATATATGATTACTATGATGTGGAACAAATAGAAGAATTTGTTGCTTTTATGGGTGCTTATGAATTTGAATCTATGTTTAAAGAGTTTGAAGATTTTGATGATGCTGTTTATAGACCTGAAAATTTAGCTATCCTGAAATATTGTTATGAGAATTATGAATACAATTACGAAATTAATGCGCTTATTAAGAAAGTCTCCGCTGTCCAAGAAGAGACTAATATTTTGCAGGAATCTATGGAAGAAGAAGTTGATGAAACTGTGAGCTCATTGGATGAAAAAGATGAGGAGGAGAGCGAAGAACAAAAGGAGGAAGAGCGGATTAGCTACCCGTGCCCACCTTCTAATGAGAGTAACTCTTCAACTCATACATTGTTTAATTTCCCTTCGTGCTTACCGGAGGATGATTGCTATGATGATTGCTATGATCTCATTGATTCTTTTGAAATATCCCTTTTTGATGATGCTTGCTATGCTTGTGGCCAAGTTGCCAATATGAATTATGCTTATGAAGATGAACTTTCTATAGTTCCTTATGTTAAACATGAAATTGTTGCTATTGCACCCACACATGATAATCCTATTATCTTTTTGAATTCTCCAAACTACACTATATCGGAGAAGTTTGCTCTTATTAAGGAATATATTGATGGGTTGCCTTTCACTGTTGCACATGATGATTTTGATGAATATAATATGCATGTGCTTGCTGCTCCTACTTGCAATTATTACGAGAGAGGAACTATATCTCCACCTCTCTATGTTTCCAATATGATAAAATTGCAAGAAACTGTTTATACTATGCATTGGCCTTTACTTTGTGTGCATGAATTGTTCTTTTATGACATGCCGATGCATAGGAAGAGAGTTAGACTTTGTTATTGCATGATATATGTTACTTTGTGCTCACTACTAAATTATAAATCATTGTTAATTAAAATTGGCTTTGATATACCTTGGGATCTGGGTGGATTCACTACTTGAGCACTATATGCCTAGCTTAATGGCTTTAAAGAAAGCGCTGCCAGGGAGACAACCCGTAAGTTTTAGAGAGTCATTTATTTCTGTTGAGTGCTTTCATATAGTTTAAAAACAACAAAAATAAAGAGGGGAACCCAAAACTTTTTCAAAAAGGAAAGCGAAAGTGAGAAAGACAAGCATTGTTGAAGTGGGAGCTAGCCTTGAACTTCGTTCATGCTCACGGAAACTTTGTGAATCTTGATTACAGAAAATTTTCAATAAAAATAATTATCCCCTTGTACAATTCCATTGTATTATAAACATAATGTGCCAAGGTTTGCCTTTAGGATGTTTACATTTGCTTGATGGTCTGTACGGTGCAGGACAGAAACTTTGTCTGTAGTGCGCGATTTTACATTTTTAGTTGGAACGTCAAACGGTTCTGATTCTTTTTGAACTGTCTTCCTATACAATTTTTTTTATTTTTCCTAATTTTGGTAGAATTTTTCAAGTATCAGAAGTATGGTGAATGTTCAGATTATTACAGACTGTTCTGTTCAAGACAGATTCTGTTTTTGATGCATAGTTTGCTTGTTTTGATGAAACTATCAATTTATATCAGTGGATTAAGCCATGAAAAAGTTATATTACAGTAGACACAATGCAAAAAAAATATGAATTGGTTTGCAACAGTACTTAGAGTAGTGATTTGCTTTATTATTCTAACGGATCTTACCGAGTTTTCTGTTGAAGTTTTGTGTGGATGAAGTGTTTGATGATCGAGAAGGTCTCGATGTAAGAAGAAGGAAGAGAGGCAAGAGCTCAAGCTTGGGGATGCCCGAGGCACCCAAGTAAATATTCAAGAGACTCAAGCGTCTAAGCTTGGGGATGCCCCGGAAGGCATCCCCTCTTTCTTCAACAAGTATCGGTATGTTTTTGGATTCGTTTCGTTCATGCGATATGTGCAATCTTGGAGCGTCTTTTGCATTTAGTTTTCATTTTTCTTTTTATGCACCATGCTGGTATGAGATAGTCCTTGGTTGATTTATAGAATGCTCTATGCACTTCACTTATATCTTTTGAGTATGGCTCTATAGAATGCTTCATGTGCTTCACTTATATCATTTGAAGTTTGGATTGCCTGTTTCTCTTTACATAGAAAACCGTCATTTGTAGAATGCTCTTTTGCTTCACTTATATTTGTTAGAGCACGGGCATATCTTTTGTAGAAAGAATTAAACTCTCTTGATTCACTTATATCTATTTAGAGAGATGACATGAATTGGTCATTCATATGGTTAGTCATAAAATCCTACATAAAACTTGTAGATCATTGAATATGATATGTTTGATTCCTTGCAATAGTTTTGCAATATAAAGATGGTGATATTAGAGTCATGCTAGTGGGTAATTGTGTAATTATGGTGAACCGTTATGTGATGAAGTCAGAGCATGATTTATTTATTGATTGTCTTCCTTATGAGTGGCGGTTGGGGATGAGCGATGGTCTTTTCCTACCAATCTATCCCCCTAGGAGCATGCGTGTAGTACTTTGTTTCGATAGCTAATAGACTTTTGCAATAAGTATGTGAGTTCTTTATGACTAATGTTGAGTCCATAGATTATACGCACTCTCACCCTTCCACCATTGCTAGCCTCTCTAGTACCACGCAACTATCACCGGTACCATAAACCCACCCTATACGTTCCTCAAAACATCCACCATACCCACCTATCATGGCATTTCCATAGCCATTCCGAGATATATTGCCATGCAACTTCCATCATCTTCATATACATGACTTGAGCATCATTGTCATATTGCTTTGCATGATCGTAAGATAGCTAGCATGATGTTTTCATGGTTTGTCCGTTTTTTCAATGTCATTTCTACGCCAGATCATTGCACATCCTAGTACACCACCGCAGGAATCCATATAGAGTCATACTTTGTTCTAGACATTGAGTTGTAATATTGAGTTGTAAGTAAATAAAAGTGTGATGATCATCATTATTAGAGCATTGCCCTAGTGAGGAAAGGATGATGGAGACTATGATTCCCCCATAAGTCGGGATGAGACTCTGGACTTCAAAAAATAATAAAAGAGGCCAAAGAAGCCCAAATTAAAAAAAGAGGCCAAAGAAGCCCACCAAAAAAATAAAAAAAATGAGAGAAAAAGAGAGAAGGGGCAGTGCTACTATCCCTTTTCCACACTTGTGCTTCAAAGCAGCACCATGTTCTTCATATAGAGAGTCTCTTGAGTTATCACTTTCATATACTAGTGGGAATTTTCATTATAGAACTTGGCTTGTATATTCCGATGATGGGCTTCCTCAAATGCCCGAGGTCTTCATGAGCAAGCAAGTTGGATCCACACCCACTTAGTTTCAGTTGGAGCTTTCATACACTTATAGCTCTAGTGCATCCGTTGCATGGCAATCCATACTCACTCACATTGATATCTATTGATGGGCATCTCCATAGCCCGTTGATACGCCAAGTTGATGTGAGACTATCTTCTCCTTTTTGTCTTCTCCACCATCATATTCTATTCCACCTATAGTGCTATGTCCATGGCTCACGCTCATGTATTGCGTGAAAGTTGAAAAGGTTTGAGAACGTCAAAAGTATGAAACAATTGCTTGGCTTGTCATCGGGGTTGTGCATGATTTGAATATTTTGTGTGGTGAAGATGGAGCATAGCCAGACTATATGATTTTGTAGGAATAACTTTCTTTGGCCTTGTTATTTTGAAAAGACATGATTGCTTTATTAGTGGGCTTGAAGTATTACTGTTTTATGCCAAATGATAGACTATTGCTTTGAATCACTCGTGTCTTAATATTCATGCCATGATTAGACATATGATCAAGATTATGCTAGGCAGCATTACACATCGAAAATTATCCTTTTTATCATTTACCTACTCGAGGACGAGCAGGAATTAAGCTTGGGGATGCTGATACATCTCCGTCGTATCTATAATTTTTGATTGTTCCATGCCAATATTCTACAACTTTCATATACTTTTGGCAACTTTTTATACTAATTTTGGGACTAACATATTGATCCAGTGCCCAGTGCCAGTTCCTGTCTGTTGCATGTTTTTGGTTTCACGGAATATCCATATCAAATGAAGTCCAAACGGGATAAAAACGGACAGAGATACTTTTTGGAATATTTGGAAAATTCCAGAAGAAAAATCCACGCGAGACGGTGCCCGAGGTGGCCACGAGGCAGGGGGCGTGCCCCCTACCCTCGTGAGCCACCCGTAAGGTGGTTGACGGTCTTCTTTTGCCGCAAGAAAGCTAATTTTTGGAAAAAAATCACGGCGAAGGTTTCAGGCCAATCGGAGTTACAGATCTCCATATATACACGAAACGGTGAAACAGAGCCAGAACGGAACGCAGAAACAAAGAGAGACAAAGAGAGAGATCCAATCTCGGAGGGGCTATCGCCCCTCCCATGACATGGAGGCCAAGGACCAGAGGGGAAACCCTTCTCCCATCTAGGGAGGAGGTCAAGGAAGAAGAAGACGAAGGGCCCCCCTCCCCCCTTCTCTTCCGGTGGCGCCGGAACTCTGCCGTGGCCATCATCATCATCACGGCGATCTACACCAACACCTCCGCCATCTTCACCAACATCTCCATCACCTTCCCCCCTCTATCTACAACGGTCCACTCTCCCGCAACCTGATGTACCCTCTACTTGAACATGGTGCTTTATGCTTCATATTATTATCCAATGATGTGTTGCCATCCTATGATGTCTGAGTAGATTTTCGTTGTCCTATCGGTGGTTGATGAATTGCTATGATTGATTTAATTTGCTTGTGGTTATGTTGCTGTCCTTTGGTGCCCATCATATGATTGTGCGCGTGGATCACACCCTAGGGTTAGTTGTATGTTGATAGGACTATGTATTGGAGGGCAAGCATGATAGAAGCTTCAACCTAGCATAGAAATTGATGCATACGGGATTGAAGGGGACCAATATATCTTAATGCTATGGTTGGGTTTTACCTTAATGAACATTAGTAGTTGCGGATGCTTTCTAATAGTTCCAATCATAAGTTCACAGAATTCCAAGTCAGGGATGACATGCTAGAGTGGCCTCTCCCACATAATACTTGCTATCGGTCTAGTAAAGTAGTCAATTGCTCAGGGGCAATTTCGCAACTCCTACCACCACTTTTCCACACTCGCTATATTTACTTTATTGTTTCTTTATCTAAACAGCCCCTACTTTTTATTTACGTACTCTTTATTATCTTGCAAACCTATCCAACAACACCTACAAAGTACTTCTAGTTTCATACTTGTTCTAGGTAAAGCAAACGTCAAGCGTGCGTAGAGTTGTATCGGTGGTCGATAGAACTTGAGGGAATATTTGTTCTACAAATCATTGGCAGTGGGTATTTGTTCTTGATCGTCACCTCATTTAATGCACGATAATCAACAACCATTATTAGAGACTTATCCTTCTTCTCGACCAAAAGCACTAGGGCTCCCCATGTTGAGGAACTCCGTCAAATGTAACCTTTCTCCAATAACTCCTTGATCTGTTTCTTAATCTCCTCCAGATCATTTGCGGGCATCCGGTATGGTCGCTTCGATATTGGCCCGGTGCCTGGCAACAGTTCTATCAAAAACTTGATGTCTCGATCTAGTGCCATGCCTGGTAACTCCTCTGGAAAAACATCCGGGTAATCCTTCACTACAGGCACTTCCTCCTGAACAACTCCTGTGAGGGTATTCACTTGGCTACTCCTTGGCGCATGCCTAGATACATACTTAATCCTTTTTCCCTCAGGGTGGTGAGAAAAATCGACTTACTAACACAGTCAATGCTTCCTCCATACTTTGACATCCAGTCCATGCCTAATATCACATCCAATCCTTGTGACTCCAAGATTATTAGGTCAAATGGGAAAACATGGCTGCCAATGGTTAAGGGTATCTGGTCGCACCATCGACTAGCCATATACTCTGCTCCAGGTGAACTCACTAACAAAGGGGTCCTAAGGGTTTGGGTTGGTAGTTTAAACTTATCCACAAATTCCCTTGATATGTATGAATGCGATGCACCAGTATCAAAAAGAACAAGGGTGGTAAAAGACTTAACCAAAAACTTACCAATAACTGCGTCTGGCTGCTCTTCAACCTCCTCCACGTTAACGTGGTTCACTAGTCCTTTGTTGAACGGATTGGGCTTCTTTCCAGCGCTCCCATTTCCGTTTCCATTCTTCGCTTCAGGGCACTCCATGGCATAGTGTCCAGTCTTCCCGCACTTGAAACAAGTAACATGGCTTAGGTCTCTCTTGGCGGGTGTGGCTGGATTGGAACGGTTCTGATTGTTGCTTGCTCCATTCCCATTCCCATTCCTTGGGCCAGTATGATTACGGTTACTTCCTCCATTGTGGGTGTGGCCTCCATGGTTACGAATAAGTCCTCTCGAGTTCAGGGTTAGGCGAGGCTTCTGCTGAGCTCTTGAATTATACCTTCCTTGTCCATACTTCCTCTTACGGCTCTCAATCTGCTGCTGCTTCCCTTCAATCATAAGAGCCTTATCTACCAACTCCTGGTAGTTGTTGAATGTTTCCACCATCAACTGCATGCTCATCTCATCATTCAGCCCTTCCATAAACTTCTCCTGCTTTGCGGCATCTGTGGCCACATCATCAGGGGCATAGCGAGATAACTTTCTAAACTCATCCGCCTATTGAGCCACAATATGGTTCCCCTGGCGCAAGTTGCAAAACTCACGCTTCTTCATACTCACAGCTCCAGTTGAGACATGGGCTGTACGGAAAGCTTGCTGAAACTGGTCCCATGTAACAGTGGCTATAGGGTAGGTGACAGTGTAATTCTCCCACCATGAGGCTGCTGGTCCATCCAACTGATGTGCGGCAAAACGCACCTTCTCAGCATCTGTACATCCTGCAGTGGTTAACTCCCTTCCAATCCTACGGAGCCAGTCATCTGCCACTATCATTTCGGTGCTGCTGGAAAACACCGACGACTGCAACCTCAGAAAGCGGGCTAAGTTGTCAACTAGTGGTGGCGGCGGTGGTTTGTTGTTGTTGTTGCCTTGGTTCTGAACTAACAACTGCATCAGGGTATCTGCTACTGGATCAACTGAGTGAGCTCCGGTGGGAAAGTAAATCCGGGGTCACGTCTCGGAGGCATCTGATGGGTTTAGAGGGGAGAGATTAGAATAGAATGAGGTCTAATGAGAAAAAAACTACCCATATGCACATGAGACAAACACAGTCATTTCACTCAATCAATCAAGCAAGGGCATACAATCAATCCACTATCGTTTCAAAAGTGATCGGACTATACTATATACATGGTGGAATACTACTACTGATGTGGTGGTCTACGAGAAATATTGATCGGTCAAAGATTCCATGATGTCTGCCCCAGGTTCGTCTTCATAGTCATCATCGCTATCGTTGGGGTCCGAGTCGGTGTCGTCAATGATGATGTAGTCCTCCGGGCGAATCTCCTTGGGTTCTTCGTCTTCTCCTCCTGGTGCGGGGTCTCCCATGAATACTCCTAGCTTCCTTTCCAGATCGTCATTCTTCTCCACTAGTACGACAATTTCCTCCTCATAATCTTCATGTGTAGCCTTAAGTTCTTCCTCCAGTTCCGTGATCCTAGTCATCGCCTTCTTCAGATCTATCATTCCCGCGCACATCTGGTTCTCCTGGCGACGAATGTGCTGGTTTAGCTCCTGGATGAAAGCGGCGATTGATCTATCCTTCCTGTTGCTGATCATCTCCCATCGCTCATCTCGGCGCCCACAAATCTGGTAGATAGTATCCTTAAGCTCCTTAAGGTAAACTTCTCCAATGCGTCCCATGGTGATGTGAGCTGCCATACTCTTTCCTAGACTCTAGGTTGGTGCATCGAAGGAAAACTCTATGGGTTTAGTGACTGGCGTGAATGTCCTTCCTGGCACTTGAACTTGAATCATCCATCGCTCCTCTTCTGGTAATGTGGCGTTGTAAGTCCCGGTGAAGCTTGGTATTCCAATTTTACATACCTAGTTACTTCCTTCAAGTGTCGTTCAAAAGGTGCTTCTTCATCCGGTTGTGCAAACTTGTTCCTGGCGTCCACCATCCTAAAGAATGGAGAATGGAGAGGAGTCAGCAATGAGAAGATAATATTGGTATAGGGTTTTAGCTTAGTGGTCGTGTCCTACACTCAGTGTGTGCTCTGATACCATCTTGTAGCGACCCGACCTCAAATGGTCAAGTCTCTGTGCTTCAGTGTCATCCCTGGATCGGTAATGCTGACATACACAGTACTCGAAAGATTTATAACAGAGTAGCAATCACACACTTATTACATCGAATGTCTCAAAAGAGAACTTATTACAATAAATATGGCTTAAGGCCATCTAATACGATAACATCGGAAGGCTTGGAAGGTAAAGTGAGTCCATCAACTCCAACGACATAGCTGAGCTACACGGCAACGACCTAATGAACCTTACTCATCGTCTGAAAAGTCTGCAACATAATACGTTGCAGCCCGAAAACGGGTCAGCACATGGAATATGCTGGCAAGTAACACAGTAGAGCAAGAACAGAATAATGCTATCACTACATGCATATTTGACTGGTGGAAAGCTCTATGGCTATAGTTTTCTTTGCGAAAAGCCAATTTTTCCCTACAACAAAGTAATAAATTTTATTTAACTATTATGGTAGTTGAAACATCATTGAGAAGGTTCCTCCAACTCAATCCCAATTAAAGTAGTTAACAACCCAACAATATTATTTAATAGTGATGAGATACTTAGGATACTCCAAGTACTAGATACTCAAGATGTCCATAATCGGGAACACGGCTAACCATGATTAGTTTATACACTCTGCAGAGGTTTGCGCACTTTTCCCCACAAGACTCGATCTCCTCCGTTCGATTTTCTCGCACTACATGGTGTTTGAGAAACGGATGACCGAGACACAGTCTTTCAGAAGAATTAACTCCTTACTCCGGGCAGACCATACCAACCTACATCCCTCTACCTGCTGATCCACCTCTTCAGGATCTTCATGCAACTTACTCAACTATGCTAGAGCCCATAATAGCTTGTGGCTGCACATGGAAGTTTCTAGCATGAAAATATCTCAGTTCCCTTTGAGCCTGGGTGGCGGACCTTAGGATGATCACACGGGTACTCCGGGATATCCTAAGACAACACTGGGTTCTCCAGGTGCCCAACAAACAATCCACCCAGATGTGTATTCAAGTTGCCACCTTAAGTTCAACCATTAATTAACAATCTCACATCTGTCATGTATTTCACTCACCCAAACCACGTCTACGAGCATAGAATAACAATATAAGCAATACGTAGAAGTAACTCCCAGGGTTTGAATGTAACAGGGCAATAGGTTCTACCTCATCAACTACTTCCCAACCCACATGTTAATCACATCCTAATCATGCAATGTTTGAGGATTGAAACTAATGCATAAAAACTGGGTGATAAAGGGGTATGATCAAAGTGTTACTTGCCTTGCTGATGATCCGTAAAACGTAGGGACTCGTAGTAGCATGCTTTGCACTCCGGGTGTTCTATCCCAAACAAACAATAGCATACATAAGCAATCAAGCAAAGAAACACAGGTAAATCTCAAATAAGAAGATCTAACCAGAAAGTTCAACTTAAGAACTCTGGTTTGCGAAAAGAATCAAATCAAACGGAGCAACAAAACTCAAACTACGAAAGAAACAAGATCCATTTACTAATCCGGACTAAGGTAAAATTTTACAGTACCCAAATCTTGTTCAAGTTGATTCTATAGAAAGAGGGTTTCGAGACGAAGATCTAGGCGCTTGAATCGCCTAATTCCGACAAACGGGCGAAAAGATAAACTGAAACGAAAATCGGATCAGAAATCACGATCGGAAATAATCGCGGAAAATCAGAGAAAAAGAAAATTGACGAACAGGCTAACGAACGAACGTTCATTGTCTATAACTAACGAGCGAAAGCCATTCGTTAAAAAGAATGTATGGGCGAACATCCGCAAAGTAACTAAACCAAGAAAAACCGGTGAACCGATCTAAAAAACGAACTAGGGTTTCTAAAAAAAACCAGATCGATTTTAAAATAAAACTGAACGAACGGCGGCAACGGTGTATACATCCGGCGGCTTCCGCGGCGGCGCGGCGAGGCGGGGCAGCGTGGGGTGGCGGTGTGCGGCGTGCGGCGGCTTGCGACGGAGGCGACGCGGCTTCGGGGCTCCAGGGGGGCCCCGGGTCGGCTTATAAGAGGGGGAGGGTGGCGTGGCTTGGGGAAGGGGGCGGGGTGTCGTGGCTGACTCGGCCATGGCGAGCGGCAGCGGCATGCGGTCTCCGAGTGGGACACAGCGGCGCAGGGAGGTGGGCCGGCGGCCTGGCTCGGCTGGGCCTCGGCCCAGTCGGGCGTTGAGAAGTTTTTTTCTTATTTTTAAATAATTTCACCGGAACTAAATAAATCCTAGAAAATAAAATAAAAATCTAAAAATTCCAAAACATGTTTTCACTGTCTAAATAAAATATTTAGAACAAGATGAACATTTTCTTGGCCCTAAATGCAACTTTGAAAAACGTGCAATTTTTCTAATTCAAATAAAATAGCAATAAACTCCGGATAAAATCAAATAATTGATTTTAATATTTTTCCTCCAATATTTCATTTATTTTGGAGAAGTAATATTATCTCCTCTCATATATTTTAATATGAAATATTTTCGGAGAGAAAAATAATTAAAACCAAAATCCTCGTTTCAATATTTGATAAAATTCAAATATGAAAACAAAGAAATCCCCAACTCTCTCCGAGGGTCCTTGAGTTGCTTAGATTTTCGAGGATCGAGAAACGAAATGCAATAGAATATGTTATGCATGAATGATCTATGTATAACATTCCAAATTGAAAATTTGGGATGATACAACTGTCCATGGCTAGGAAACTTAACCATCTTTGATTAACGAGATAGTCAAGTAGAGGCATACTAGTGACACTCTGTTTGTGTATGTATTCACACATGTACTAAGTTTCCGGTTAATACAATTCTAGCATGAATAATAAACATTTATCATGATATAAGGAAATATATATAACAGCTTTATTATTTCCTCTAGGGCATATTTCCTTCAGCACCAAGTCCTCAAAAGCCCATGTGGCTAGGGAAGGCAAAAAAGGAAGGAGTCCTAGTAGGAATAGGATTGTACTTGGAGTCCTAGTCCTCTTCCCCTTAGTTGCGCCCTAGGGCTTGGATGGGCTGTTTCTCACGCCCCTCCACCTTTATATAGAGGGGAGGGGGCACCCCAAGAGGACACACCAAGCCCTTAGCGCCCCTCTCTCTCTCTCTCCCGTTACTCCGTAGTTCCACCGCTTCGTCCCGGCAACGCTTAGCAAAGCATTGTCGGTA
This sequence comes from Triticum aestivum, assembly GCF_018294505.1. Taxonomy (NCBI): domain Eukaryota; kingdom Viridiplantae; phylum Streptophyta; class Magnoliopsida; order Poales; family Poaceae; genus Triticum; species Triticum aestivum. The sequence goes on from NC_057797.1 coordinate 457,805,607, forward strand.
CTCCACCATCACCATCACCACCACGCCGTCGTGTTGGTTGTGATCCCATATACTTATCCTCTCTTGCCTGCTGGATCAAGAAGGAGGAGACGTCATCGAGCCGCACGTGTGCTAAACTCGGAGGTGCCTGCCGTTTGGCACTAGATCGGTTGGATCGTGATCGGATCGCGAAGAGTACGGCTACATCAACCGCATTTTTAAACGCTTCCGCTTACGGTCTATGAGGGTACGTAGACACACTCTCCCTCTCGTTGCTATGCATCTCCATGGATAGATCTTGCATGTGCATAGAATTATTTTTGTTTTCCATGCAACGTTTCCCAACACATAACACAAAGCAAGTGCATACAACTTGCATGATCGGATCAAGAACACAAATATATTCTTGAAAACATAAAGGGTTTGGATCTGAAATCATGGCACTCGTGCCCTAGTGACGAGCATTAAGCATAGCAAAGCTATAGCAACATCAATCTCACAACATAGTGGATACTAGGGATCAAGCCCTAACAAAACTAACTCGATTACATGATGAATCTCCTCCAACCCATCACCATCCAGCAAGGCTATGAAAAAATTACTCACTCCCAGCGGTGAGCATCATGAAATTGGTAATGGAGGATGGTTGATGATGACGAAGACGGAAGATCACCCTCTCCGGAGCCCTGAACGGACTCCAGATTTGGCCTGCCGATCAAGAACAGGACATGGCGGTGGATCCGTATCGTAAAACGGTATGAAACTTCCTCTCCTATTTATTTTCTTGGAAAATAGGAATTTATAATGCTGAGATTAGGACCAGCGGAGCCACGTGGACCCCACAAGCCACCAGGGCGCACCTCAGGGGGAGGGGTGGACGCGCCCTGGTGCCTTGTGGGCACATGGTGGCTCCCCTCTAGTGGATCTTTGCTCCAGTATGTTTCATTTATTCCATAAAAAATCTTCAATTTTTTTTATCCAATTCCGAGAACTTTTATTTTTGCACAAAAACAACACCATGGTAGTTCTGCTAAAAACTGCGTCAGTCCGGGTTAGTTTCATTCAAATCATGGAAATTAGAGTCCAAAACAAGAGCAAAAGTGTTTGGAAAAGTAGATACGACGGAGAAGTATCAACTCCCCCAAGCTTAACTCATTGCTTGTCCGCAAGCAATTCAGTTGACAAACTGAAAGTGATAAAAGAAAAAAATATGAACTTTTTTGTTCTTGTGTCTATACATATGCTTAAATATTACCCAAGTTTTCAGCAAAGATTTTAACTACATGCAAATGATAACTCTTAGAAAATATATTCACTCATATCAATGACATAATCAACTAGCGGGCAATAATAAAATATCTCAAATTCCAACACTTTGTCAAAACAATCATGATATAATATGACAATAATGGTATCTCGCTAGCCCTTTCTGAGACCGCAAAACATAAATGCAGAGCACCTCCAAAGTTCAAGGAGGAAACAAACATTGTAATTCATGGTAGAAGAGATCTAGTCATGATGCACACAACATTGATTGTACACAATGCATGATAATGACAATAGTGCTCTCAGGACTGGTGCTTGTTTGAGAAGGTGATGACTCAACAATAAAAGTAAAATAACATAAAGTAAATGGATAGGCCCTTCGTAGAGGGAAGCAGGGATTTGCAGAGGTGCCAGAGCTCGAAACTTAACTCAGAGATAAATATAATTTTGGGAGGTATACCTTTCCTGTCAATGTTACGACGAGAGTTTTCAATATCTTCCATGCTAAACAAATTAGCGGTGGTTCCCAAGCGGTAAAAGTAAAGTTTACCCCCCTCCACCAACAAACACAATCCATGGCCAGCCGAATCCTCGGGTGCCCTCCATACCAACAACTTTTCGGGGGAGTTTGTTTTATTATTATTGCAATTTTGATCATGGGACTGGGCATCCCGATTACCGGCCCCTCTCGTGCAAGGACAAGTGAATAAATGCTCACCATAAGAATAACCCGCTTAGCATGGAAGATACTAAGTGCCCCCTGTCGTTCCATGAGCAGTGCGGGCACACAAAAAAGATGTTCATTTGAATATTTAGAGGTGGCACATGCAAATTTACTTGGAACGGCAGAGTAATACTGCATATAGGTAGATATAGTGGACTCATTGAATAATCTTGGTTTAAGGACTTTGATGCACAAGCAGTATTCCCGCTTAGTACATGCAAAAGCTAGCAAACAGGTTGGGAAGCGGCCAACTAGAGAGCGAAAATGGTCATAATCATGCATTATGAATAATCAACATTGAATACGAGCATGAGTAGGATATAAACACCATGAACATAAATATTGTGGAGGCTATGTTGGTTTTGAATAAATTACATGTGTGAACATGTGCCAAGTAAAGCCACTTGAAACATTCAGAGGAGGATACCATATCATCATAATCATTTTAATGCATGTTGACACCCAAGATAATGAAGGAAATATGACCTAGAGGAAATAATAAAGTTGTTATTTATATTTCCTTATATCATGATAAATGTTTATTATTCATGCTAAAATTGTATTAGCTGGAAACTTAGTACATGTGTGAATACATAAACAAACAGAGTGTCCCTACTATGCCTCTACTTGACTAGCTCGTTAATCAAAGATGGTTAAGTTTCGTAGCCATGGAGATGTGTTGTCATTTTATGAACGGGATCACACCATTAGAGAATGATGTGATGGACTAGACCCATCCGTTAGCTTAGCATTACGATCGTTTAGTTTATTGCTATTGCTTTCTTCATGACTTATACATGTTCCTATGACTATGAGATTATGAACTCCCGAATACCGAAGGAACACTTAGTGTGCTATCAAACGTCACAACGTAATTGGGTGGTTATAAAGATGCTCCAGGTGTCTTCGATGGTGTTTGTTGAGTTGGCATAGATCGAGATTAGGATTTGTCACTCCAATTGTCGGAGAGGTATCTCTGGGCCCTCTAGGTAATGCACATCACTATAAGCCTTGCAAGCAATGTGACTAGTGAGTTAGTTGAGGGATGATGCATTACGGAATGAGTAAAGAGACTTGCCAGTGAAGAGACTGAACTAGGTATCAAGATACCGATGATCAAATCTCGGGCAAGTAACACACCGATGACAAAGGGAAAAACGTGTGTTGTTGTGTGGTTTGACCGATCAAGATCTTCATAGAATATGTAGGAACCAATATGAGCATCCAGGTTCTGTTATTTGTTACTGACCGGAGATGTGCCTCGGTCCTATCTACATAGTTCTCGAACCCGTAGGGTCCGCACGCTTAATGTTCAATGATGGTATGTATTATGAGTTATGTGATTTGATGTACTGAAGGTTGTTCGGAGTCCCGGATGAGATCATGGACATAATGAGGAGTCTCAAAATGGTCGATACATAAAGATTCATATATTGGAAGGCTACATTCGGACACCGGAATGGTTCGGGTCGTTTCGGATAAGTTTCAGAGTACAGGGGGTTACCGGAACCCCCGGGAAGTTATTGGGCCTCATGGGCCTAATGGTGGAAGGAGACAGGCCAAGGTGTGGCACGCGCCCCCTAGCCCAAACCAAATTGGACTAGGGCTAGGGGGCCGGCCCACCTTTCCTTCTCTTCTTCCTTTCCTTCCTTCTTCTCCTACTAGGACTAGAAAAGGGGGGAACCAACTCCTACTAGGAGTAGGATTCCCTCCCTTGGGCGCGCCCCTTGTGGATGGCCCTCCTCCTCCTCCCCTCCTTTATATATGGGGGAGGGGGCACCCTTTATATATGTTTGACTACATCAACCGCGTTACTTAACACTTCCGCTTTCGGTCTACGAGGGTACGTAGACACACTCTCCCCTCTCGTTGCTATGCATCTCCTAGATAGGTCTTGTGTGATCGTAGGAATTTTTTTTAAATACTGCATTCCCCAACAGCGGCATCCGAGCCAGGTCTATGCATAGATGTTATATGCGCGAGTAGAACACAAAGAGTTGTGGGCGATAATAGTCACACTGCTTACCAGCATGTCATACTTTGATTCGGCGGTATTGTTGGATGAAGCGGCCCAGACCGACATTACATGACCATGTTCATGAGACTGGTTCTACCGACGTGCTTCGCACACATGTGGCTAGTGGGTGTCTGTTTCTCCAACTTTAGTTGAATCGAGTGTGACTACGCCCGGTCCTTGTTGAAGGTTAAAACAACACACTTGACGAAAAATCGTTGTGGTTTCTGATGCGTAGGTAAGAACGGTTCTTGCTAAGCCCGTAGCAGCCACGTAAAACTTGCAACAACAAAGTAGAGGATGTCTAACTTGTTTGTGCAGGGCATGCTGTGATGTGATATGGTCAAGACATGATTATATAAATTGTTGTATGAGATGATCATGTTTTGTAACAAAGTTATCGGCAACTGGCAGGAGCCATATGGTTGTCGCTTTATTGTATGAAATGCAATCACCATGTAATTGCTTTAGTTTATCACTATGCGGTGCGATAGTCATGGAAGCAATAGTTGGCGAGATGACAATGATGCTATGATGGAGATCAAGGTGTCAAGCCGATGACGCTGGTGATCATTACGATGCTTTGGAGATGGAGATCAAAGACACAAGATGATGATGGCCATATCATATCACTTATATTGATTGCATGTGATGTTTATCTTTTATGCATCTTATTTTGCTTAGTACGGCGGTAGCATTATAAGACGATCTCTCACTAAATTTCAAGGTCTAAGTGTTCTCCCTGAGTATGCACCGTTGCTACAGTTCGTCGTGCCGAGAAACCATGTGATGATAGGGTGTGATAAGCTCTACGTTCACATACAACGGCTGCAAGGCATTTTTGCACAAGAAGAATACTTAGGTTAAACTTGACGAGCCTAGCATATGCAGATATGGCCTCAGAACTCAAATACCGAAAGGTCGAGCGTGAATCATATAGTAGATATGATCAACATACTGATGTTCACCACTAAGAACTTCTCCATCTCATGTGATGATCGGTCATGGTTTAGTTGATATGGATCACGTGATCATTTAGATGACTAGAGGGATGTCTATCTAAGTGGGAGTTCTTAAGTAATATGATTAATTGAACTTTAATTTATCATGAACTTAGTACCTGATAGTATTTTGCATGTCTATGTTGTTGTAGATAAATGGCCCGTGCTACTATTCCTTTGAATTTTAATGCGTTCCTAGAGAAAGCTAAGTTGAAAGATGATGGTAGCAACTACACAGACTGGGTCCATAACTTGGGGATTATCCTCATTGCCGCACAGAAGAATTACGTCCTGGAAGCACCGCTAGGTGCAAAGCCCGCTGTAGGAGCAACACCAGATGTTATGAATGTCTAGCAGAGCAAAGCTGATGACTACTCGATAGTTCAGTGTGCCATGCTTTACGACTTAGAATCGGGACTTCAATGACGTTTTGAATGTCATGGAGCATATGAGATGTTCCAGGAGTTGAAGTTAATATTTGAAGCAAATGCCTGAATTGAGAGATATGAAGTCTCCAATAAGTTCTATAGCTGCAAAATGGAGGAGAATAGTTTTGTCAGTGAACATATACTCAGAATGTCTGGGTACCACAACCACTTGACTCAACTAGGAGTTAATCTTCCTGATGATAGTGTCATTGACAAAGTTCTTCAATCACTTCCACCAAGCTACAAAAGCTTTGTGATGAACTATAATATGCAAGGGATGGATAATACAATTCCTGAGCTCTTCGCGATGCTAAAAGCTATGGAGGTAGAAATGAAGAAGGAGCATCAAGTGTTGATGGTTAACAAGACCACTGGTTTCAAGAAAAAGGGAAAAGGGAAGAAGGGGAACTTCAAGAAGAACGACAAGCAAGTTGCTGCTCAAGTGAAGAATCCCAAGTCTGGACCTAGGCCTGAGACTGAGTGCTTCTACTGCAAAGGGACTGGTCACTGGAAGTGGAACTGCCCCAAGTATTTGGCGGATAAGAAGGATGGCAGAGTGAAAGGTATATTTGATATACATGTTATTGATGTGTACCTTACTAATGCTCGTAGTAACGCCTGGGTATTTGATACTGGTTCTATTGCTCATACTTGCAACTCGAAACAGGGGCTACGGATTAAGCGGAGATTGACTAAGGACGAGGTGACAATGCGTGTGGGAAATGGTTCCAAAGTCGATGTGATCGTGGTCGGCACACTACCTCTACATCTACCTTCAGGATTAGTATTAGACCCGAATATTTGTTATTTGGTGCCAGTGTTAAGCTTGAACATTATATCTAGATCTTGTTTGAAGCGAGACGGTTATTCATTTAAATCCGAGAATAATGGTTATTTTATTTATATGAGTAATATCTTTTATGGTCATGCACCCTTGATGAGTGGTCTATTTTTATTGAATCTCGATAGTAGTGATACAAATATTCATAGGATTGAAGCCAAAAGATATAAGTTTAATAATGATAGTGCAACTTATTTGTGGCACTGCTGTTTTGGTCATATTGGTGTAAAGCGCATGAAGAAAGTCCATGCTGATGGGCTTGTGGAATCACTTGATTATGAATCACTTGATGCTTGCAACCATGCCTCATGGGCAAGATGACTAAGACTCCATTCTCTGGAGCAATGGAACGAGCAACAGACTTATTGGAACTAATACATACTGATGTATGTAGTCCGATGAGTGTTGATGCTCATGGCGGGTATCGTTATTTTCTGACCTTCGCAGATGATTTGAGCAGATATGGGTATGTCTACTTGATGAAACATAAGTCTGAAACATTTGAAAAGTTCAAAGAATTTCAGAGTGAAGTGGAAAATCATCGTAACAAGAAAATAAAGTTTCTATGATCTGATTGTGGAGGTGAATATTTGAGTTATGAGTTTGGTCTTCATATGAAACAATGCGGAATAGTTTCACAACTCACGCCACCTGGAACACCACAGCGTAACAGTGTGTCCGAATGTCGTAACCACACTTTATTAGATATGGTGTGATCTATGATGTCTCTTACTAATTTACCAGTATCATTTTGGGGTTATGCTTTAGAGACGACTGCATTCATGTTAAATAGGGCACCATCAAAATCTATTGAGATGACACCTTATGAACTGTGGTTTGGCAAGAAACCCAAGTTGTCGTTTCTTAAAGTTTGGGGCTGCGATTCTTATGTGAAAAATCTTCAACCTGATAAGCTCGAACCCAAATTGGAGAAATGTGTCTTCATAGGATACCCAAAGGAGACTGTTGGGTACACATTCTATCATATATCCGAAGGCAAGATATTTGTTACTAAGAATGGATCCTTTCTAGAGAAGGAGTTTCTCTCAAAAGAAGTGAGTGGGAGGAAAGTAGAATTGAAAGCACAAGTGCTCCCCGGGTGATTTTGGTAATTAATGTCAACATATCTCTTGTTGGACTAATACTTTCATCAAGCATATTTCAGATAAGTCCAACAGTGGAGTGGCATGGACTAGAGGATGTGGGACCCCTTCAAGATGATGAAGACAAATGATTGGCTCAAGCTCAAAGCTCAGGACTCTACATTTTTCATTTTAGTGATCCAAGATCACATTGAGTCCATAGGAAAGCCAATACTATTAAGAGGGGATGAGGTGTTGCTTAATGAGGTTCTTGCTCAAAGTGCTTAGTGATATGCTCCACAACCCTCAACCACTTTCTCATATCCAAATATGTCCCAAACCAAAAGTCAAACTCAGACCCACCGAAATTTCCTATCCGGCGGCACTGAGTTCTCTTGACATAGCCACTGCCAGAAACCCTAATCAATTCGGTCTCACCGATGGGATCTCGGTCTCACCGAGATGGGCTTGCAAACTCTCTGTTGCCTATTGCATTAATTTCGGTCTCACCGAAACATGACATCGGTCTCACCGAGTTTGCTTGGCCAACTCACTGTTTAGCTTATTACTGAAATCAGTCCCACCGAATTTGTGTAATCGGTCCAACCGAGATGAGGCTTTACCCTAACCCTAGCACATCGGTCCCACCAAGTTGATCAAGTCGGTCCCACCGAAAAACCGCAACAGTCACATTATGAACTAAATCGGTCTGACCGAGTTGTATGATTCGGTCCCACCGAGTTTGGTGATTTGTGTGTAACAATTAGATTCTGTGTGGAGGCTATATATACACCTCCACCCACTCTTCAGTCGTGGAGAGAGCCATCAGAACATGCCTACACTTCCAACATACATTTTCTGAGAGAGAACCACCTACAATTGTGTTGAGGTCAAGATACTTCATTCCAACCACATAATCTTGATCTTTAGCCTTCCCCAAGTTGCTTTCCACTCAAATCATCTTTCAACCAAATCCTATCCTATGAGAGAGATTTGAGTGTTGGGGAGACTACTTTTGAAGCACAAGAGCAAGGAGTTCATCATCAACACACCTTTTGTTACCTCTTGGAGAGTGGGGTTTCCTAGATTGGTTAGGTGTCACTTGGGAGCCTCCGTCAAGATTGTGGAGTTGAACCATGGAGTTTGTACGGGCAAGGAGATCGCCTACTTCATGAAGATCTACCCTACTGAGGCAGGTCCTTCGTGGGTGATGGCCATGGTGGGATAGACAAGGTTGCTTCTTTGTGGACCCGTCGTGGGTGGAGCCCTCCGTGGACTCGCGCAATCATTACCCTTCGTGGGTTGAAGTCTTCATCAACGTGGATGTACGATAGCGCCACCTATCGGAACCATGCCAAAAATCTCCGTGTCTCCAATTGCGTTTGCACACTCCAATCCCATCCCTTTACATTCTTGCAACTTGCATGACTTACTTTCCGCTGCTCATATACTCTTGTCATGCTTGCTTGATATGTATTGTGAATGTTCAAACTTGTGCCAAAACTCCGCTTCAACTTAAGGAAAAAAACTGCAACTTTTCTTGCTAAGAGTCTATTCACCCCCCTCTAGACACCTCTTCTCGATCCTACAATTGGTATCAGAGCATTGGTCTCCATTGCTTTGGTTTAAACACCTTTGGAGGAAGATGGATGAGTCTACGTTGGGGAGTCTTAGACGTAGAGTGCCTATTCTTGATGGAGAGTATTTTCATGAGTGAAAAAATGAGATGCTTGAGATCTTCAATGAATATCATTTGACCAAGTACATTACTACTCCTTGTGCTTGCATTATTGATTCTTTTCATCCTATCCTTGATGAATGTATTGACATGATTCACAATCTTAGAACTATAAATCTTATCATTAGAGGATTGCCCAAAAATTTGATTGCTAGCTTACCTACTCTTGATTGTGCCTACACTATATGGAGATTTCTTGAGGAACGATTCCCGAATTATTCCTTGAAAATCCTAGATGAGATTCTTCATAAGTCTATTGCCTTGAGTAAGATGAGTTCTAATGATCCCAAGTTTGGTGATTGCTTATTTGAGCTTACTAATCTTACTAGTGTAAAAGGAGATGTTGGAATTATTAGCAATATCATTTCTGAAGTCATTAGAATCCATAGAGATGAACATTGTTATGGTCATACTTCTAATGAATTACCCTCTCTAGGAGTTGATCCATCACATGATGATGTTGAACATGGATACTATGATGAGGATCATGATAGTGACTATGATCTTGATGATGCGATGAGACACTTTGGTCTTATGGTAATCTTCGCGGCTACATGGCTGGAGGAAAGGAATGGGTCCTTGATAGTGGATGTACTGATCATATGACCGGAGACAAAGATATGTTTCGTGAGCTTGCTGAAAACAATGGCTCTCGAAAGTATGTCACTTTTGGTGATAACTCAAAAGGTAAGGTGGTTGTCCTTGGTAAGGTGGCCATCTCATAGGATAGCCCCATACAAAATGTTATGCTCGTTGAGTCTCTTGGCTACAATTTACTTTCCGTATCTAGACTTGCTGACTTTGGTTTCAATGTCCTATTTACTGAAGTAGATTGCCAAGTGTTTCGTAGAGATAACCATAAAATGGTCTTTACTGGCATACGTAGAGGTGATCTTTACATTGTTGATTTCACTAAAAAGACTCAACCTAGAACTTGCTTAAAGGCTGGTTGTGGCATAGAAGGCTAGGTCATGTGGGCATGCGAAATCTTGATAAGCTTATTAAAGGTGATCATATCCTTGGAGTAAAATATGTTATATTTGACAAGGATAGACTTTGTAGTGCTTGTCAAGCAGGAAAACAAGTTGGAGGAAGTCACCCCGTGAAGAACATTATGACCACGAGAAGACCGCTCGAGCTACTTCATATGGATCTTTTTGGTCCCAATGCCTATAAAAGTCTCGGTGGTAACTCATTCGGTCTGGTTATAGTTGGTGATTTTTCAAGATTTACGTGGGTGTTCTTTCTTGATGATAAATCGCAGGTCCAAAAGATCTTCAAGAACTTTGCTAGGAAGGCCCAAAATCAATTTGAAGTGAAGATCAAGAAGGTTCGCAGCGACAACGGAACAGAGTTCAAGAACGCAAATGTGGATACCTTTCTTGACGAAGAAGGGATCTCACATGAGTTCTCGGCTACGTACACACCTCAACAAAATGGAGTTGTTGAGAGGAAGAACCGAATTCTTATTGAGATGGCTAGAACGAGGCTTGATGAGTACAAGACTCCAAAACACTTTTGGGCGGAAGCGGTTGAGATAGATTTTCATGGAACAAATCGCTTGTATCTTCACAAGCTACTCTGCAAGACGACATACGAGCTCCTCACCGGTAACAAACCCCAAGTTGGATACTTTCAAGTATTCGGCTCAAAGTGCTACATTCTTGATAAGCATCGTCTCTCTAAATTTGCTCCTAAGTCTCATGAAGGTTTCCTACTTGGTTATGGCTCGAACTCTCACACTTACCAGGTCTACAACAATTTCACCCGAAAGGTTGAAGAGACGGTAGATGTGAAGTTTGATGAATCTAATGGCTCGCAAGTAGAGCAATTGCCAATTGATGTAGGAGACAAAGACCCTTCGGAAGCAATTCAAGACTTGTCTATCAGCAAGATTCGTCCAACGGAGGTGAAGGAGAGTACCTCGTTCGTCCAAGTGGAAGCTTCCACCTCACGACAAGGTTAACCAAGAGTTGACTTGGAAGCATCCAAGAGTGGGACACACCAAGACGAAGAAAACAAGGACGCACACCAAGATGAACCTCATCAACCTCCTTCTCCACCACGACAAGAGAACGACAACATCAACAATGAAGAAGGCCAAGAAGAAGAAGAACAAGATGAAGAAGATGTTCCACCCCGACCCAAGCAAAAGCTTCCACGAGTTCGAGCAAGAGTCGCCAAAGACCATCCCGTCGAGCAAATCTACAATGATATCCAAACCGGGAGAATCACTCGCTCTAAAACTCGTTTGGCTAACTTTTGTGAACATTATTCATTCATCTCTAGCATTGAACCTATGAAGGTTGAAGAAGCATTGGAAGATCCAGATTGGATAAATGCCATGCATGAAGAGCTACACAACTTTGAGAGAAATCAAGTGTGGACATTGGTCGAGAAGCCCGACAACAACCACAACATCATCGGTACCAAATGGGTGTTTCGCAACAAGCAAGACGAAGATGGTCAAGTCGTCCGCAACAAAGCTCGTCTAGTCGCCCAAGGCTACACTCAAGTCGAAGGTATGGACTACGGTGAGACATATGCCCCCGTTGCTAGACTTGAGTCCATCTGCATCTTTCTTTCCTATGCTAATCACCATGATATCACTTTATACCAAATGGACATTAAAAGTGCTTTTCTAAACGGTGAAATTCAGGAGGAGGTTTATGTTAAACAACCTCCCGGCGTTGTCAATCCTAAGAAACCCGATCATGTTTACAAACTCCACAAAGCTCTTTATGGTCTTAAACAAGCTCCTAGAGCGTGGTATAAATGCTTGACCAAGTTCCTCATTGAAAAAGGCTTTGAGATTGGAAAGATAGATTATACTCTTTTTACTAAAAGGGTTAATGGTGAATTATTTGTATGCCAAATTTATGTTGATGATATCATATTTGGTTCGACTAACCCTCATTTTAGTGAAACGTTTGGGAAGCTAATGTAGGAGAAGTTTGAGATGTCTATGATGAGTGAACTCAAGTTCTTTCTTGGTTTGCAATCAAGCAAACTAAGGAAGGCACCTTTGTCTCTCAAACAAAGTACACCAAGTACTTATTCAAGAAGTTCAACATGCAAGAAAGCAAAGGTATGAAAACTCCCATGCCTACTAGTGGACATCTTGACTTGACTAAGGACGGTGAACTGGTTGATCAAAAAGTTTACCACTCTATGATCGGTTCATTGTTATATCTATGTGCCTCTCGTCCCGATATTATGCTAAGTGTGTGGATGTGTGCACGATATCAAGCGCCCCCAAAGAATGTCATCTTAAGGCTGTGAAAAGGATAGTGAGATACTTGATACATACACCAAATTTTGGCATTTGGTATCCTAAGAGATCGTCTTTTGATCTTGTTGGCTACTCTGACTCGGACTATGTCGGAGACAAGGTTGATAGAAAGTCCCTTTCAGGTACTTGTCAATTTCTTGGTAGATCTCTTGTGTCTTGGTCTTCCAAGAAACAAAACTCGGTATCCTTATCCACCGCCGAAGCGGAATACATTGCTGCTGGTTCATGTTGTGCTCAATTACTTTGGATGACCCAAACTCTTAAAGATTATGGGATCAATGTGAAACATGTTCCATTGCTTTGTGACAATGAGAGTGCTATTAAGATTGCTCACAATACCGTGCAACATTCTCTAACTAAGCATATTTAAGTTTGTCATCATTTCATTCGAGATCATGTTGCTAAAGGGGACATTGATCTTAAGCATGTTCGTACCGATAAGCAATTGGTGGATATATTCACCAAACCGCTTGATGAGAAAGTCTTTTGTCGTTTGAGAGGTGAATTGAACATCATTGATGCTTCAACTTGGAGTAGGAACTCCATTTAGATACATGCAAGGCATGAATCTATGACAAATCCTTGATATTTCTCTTATGATGATATTCATATGTCTTGGATATATTTGCACCCTTGCATGTTATCTAACCCTTGTAGGTACTTGGATGAATCTAAATCTATGAGATAGCAACCCACTCACATCTTGAGCGATCTCTACATCACCAAGTCTCTACAATACGGTGGTTGATGACAAGGAAGCACGAAACCCTTCAACATATCCTTTGACAAATTATATGTATCAAACTTCATGATTGTTATTTGGATACACAAGTGCTCTTCCTTGCAAAACTAACCCATGTAGGTAGATGAAATCAACTCCAAGTGGAGCTCCCAACCATTCTTGTGCTACATCAACCTTGAGCACCCCATGCAAGTTCAACTACATGATCAAGATCAACATCACCACCCAAGGTATGTCATTCCATCTTAGAGAAGCTTTACCTCAAGACATAGGTCAAAGCAACTCAACAAGATGTGAATACATAAAATGCTTAAACGAAAAATGGTAACCGCATTTTGAGCTTAAACGATGAGTATGACTTACGATCAAGTCTTCTTACTTGACTCCTCAGTCAATATACTCTAACATAGGTGACTTTGTCACCGCCCAATTCTGGATGAAGTTCTCTAGTGTTTCCTTGAGTTTTTGCAAACTTCATCTAGATTTTCCTTTATTTGTTTTGTTCTGCAATTCCTTGCAAATCCTTGTGAGATCTTTCTTGTCTGGTGAGCTGAGGTGACAAGTGTTTTCTCTGTGATAAACTCGGTCACACCGGTTTGTTGTATTCGGTCCAACCGAACTCTTTTGGTGCAACCGAAACACACCACTCGGTGCAACCGATTTCACTACAAGAAAGACTATGTGTCACTTGTTCTCGATTCTTTTTACTGCAGCTGCACTCAATGATTCTTATCCTCTACCAGCATCACATTCGACTTGCTGCTTTGCTTTGTGACTCAAGGACCAAACCCATTTGTAACAAACATCCAGAAGAGCCCTTCTTGGAAATTGATGTTAAAGGGGGGGAGAGAGATATCACATCAAAGCTTAATCATTTCTATAGGGGGAGAGAGAATACTCAGGGGGAGAGAGTTCTTCAATGAGAAACAAGTATCACATCAAAGACCCCGGATGCTTGGTGTTCAAGAGGAGAGAAGTTACATGGCTTTAAGAGGGGAAAGACATGTTCATATTTGATAGTTTGCATTTGTTTTTTTTCATTTCATTGCTCTGATTTTCTGTTCCCTATCTTCTCCGAGTATCCCAAGAAAGATTTAGGGGGCGCAAGACATCTAAGGGAAGGAAATCCTTGAATTCATTACATATATTTACCTTTGGGGACATGTCTATATCCAATAGAGTACTCAGTACTCACTCTCTACATGCCATCCCAGTCTAGGTACTCTTGTGGTTTCTTTGTTTACTCTGGCTAGTAGATGTATCTGTGTTATCTAACCTTGTTTACTCAGGTTCATTTCTCCTAAGACAACTCAAGACCACAAGGTAAGTATATGCATCACACTCATGTGCATGAGGACTTCTTGCTGATGTACATATTGTTTACTACTACCTCTTGAGCACTGCGTTGGTTTTCCCTTGAAGAGGAAAGGGTGACGCAGCAAAGTAGCGTAAGTATTTCCTTCAGTTTTTTGAGAACCAAGGTATCAATCCAGTAGGAGGCTACGCGCGAGTCCCTCGCACCTGCACAAAACAAATAAATCCTCACAACCAACGCGATAAGGGGTTGTCAATCCCTACACGGTCATTATGAGAGTGAGATCTGATAGATATGATAAGATAATATTTTCGGTATTTTTATGATAAAGATGCAAAGTAAAATAAAAGCCAATGAAAATAAATAAGTATTGGAAGATTAATATGATGAAGATAGACCCGGGGCCATAGGTTTCACTAGTGGCTTCTCTCAAGAGCATAAGTATTTTACGGTGGGTGAACAAATTACTATTGAGCAATTGACAGAATTGAGCATAAGTATGAGAATATCTAGGTATGATCATGTATATATGCATCACGTCCAAGACAAGTAGACCGACTCCTGCCTGCATCTACTACTATTACTCCACACATCGACCGCTATACAACATGCATCTAGAGTATTAAGTTCATAAGAACAGAGTAATGCCTTAAGTAAGATGACATGATGTAGAGGGATAAACTCATGCAATATGATGAAAACCCCATCTTGTTATCCTCGATGGCAACAATACAATACATGCCTTGCTGCCCTTACTGTCACTGGGAAAGGACACCGCAAGATTGAACCCAAAGCAAAGCACTTCTCCCATTCCAAGAAAGATCAATCTAGTAGGCCAAACCAAACTGATAATTCAAAGAGACTTGCAAAGATAACCAATCATACATAAACGAACAGAGAAGATTCAAATATTCTTCATAGATAAACTTGATCATAAACCCACAACTCATCGATCTCAACAAACACACCGCAAAAAGAAGATTACATCGAATAGATCTCCACAAGAGAGGGGGAGAACTTTGTATTGAGATCCAAAAAGGGAGAAGAAGCCATCTAGCTAATAACTATGGACCCGTAGGTCTGAGGTAAACTACTCACACTTCATCAGAGAGGCTATGGTGTTGATGTAGAAGCCCTCCATGATTGATGGCCCCTCCAGCGGAGCTCCGAAACAGGCCCCAAGATGGGATCTCATGGATACAGAAAGCTACGGCGGTGGAATTAAGGTTTTGGCTCCTGTTCTGATCGTTTGGGGGTACGTAGGTATATATAGGAGGAAGAAGTACGTCGGTGGAGCAACAGGGGGCCCACGAGGGTGGAGGGCGCGCCTGGGGGGGGGGGGGTAGGCGCGCCCCCTACCTCGTGGCCTCCCTGTTGGTTGCTTGATGTAGGGTCCAAGTCTCCCGGATCATGTTCGGTGCGAAACACGTTCCCGAAGGTTTCATTCCGTTTAGACTCCGTTTGATATTCCTTTTCTTCAAAACCCTAAAATAGGCAAAAAAAGAACAATTCTAGGCTGGGCCTCCGGTTAATAGGTTAGTCCCAAAAATAATATAAAAGTGGAAAATAAAGCCCAAGAATGTCCAAAACAGTAGATAATATAGCATGGAGCAATCAAAAATTATAGATACGTTGGAGACGTATCAAGCATCCCCGAGCTTAATTCCTGCTCGTCCTCGAGTAGGTAAATGATAAAAATAGAATTTTTGATGTGGAATGCTACTTGGCATAATTTCAATGTAATTCTTCTTAATTGTGGCATGAATATTCAGATCCGAAAGATTCAAGATAAAAGTTTAATATTGACATAGAAATAATAATACTTCAAGCATATTAACTAAGCAATTATGTCTTCTCAAAATAACATCGCCAAAGAAAGTTTATCCCTACAAAATCATATAGTTTAGTCATGCCCCATTTTCGTCACAAGAATGCTCTCATCATGCACAACCCCGATGACAAGCTAAGCAATTGTTTCATACTTTAGTAATCTCAAATTTTATAAACCTTCACGCAATACATGAGCGTGAGCCATGGATATAGCACTATGGGTGGAATAGAGTATAATGATAGGGGTTATGTGGAGAAAACAAAAAGGGAGAAAGTCTCACATTAACGAGGCTAATCAATGGGCTATGGAGATGCCCATCGATTGATGTTAATGCAAGGAGTAGGGATTGCCATGCAATGGATGCACTAGAGATATAAATTTATGAAAGCTCAACAAAAGAAACTAGTGGGGGTGCGTCCAACTTGCTTGCTCACGAAGACCTAGGGCACTTGACGAGGCCCATTGTTGGAATATACAAGCCAAGTTCTATAATGAAAAATTCCCACTAGTATATGAAAATGACAAAACAAGAGACTCTCTATCATGAAGATCATGGTGCTACTTTGAAGCACAAGTGTGGAAAAAGGATAGTAGCATTGTCCCTTTTTTTGGCCTTCATTTTTTATTTGGCCTTTCTCTTTTTTATTGGAACAATGCTCTATTAAAAGGCGATCATCACACTTCTATTTATTTACAACTCAATGATTACAACTCGATACTACAACAAGGTATGACTCTATATGAATGCCTCCGGTGGTGTACCAGGATATGCAATGAATCAAGTGTGACATGTATGAAAATTATGAACTGTGGCTTTGCCACAAATACGATGTCAACTACATGGTCATGCAAAGCAATATGACAATGATGAACGTGTCATGATAAACAGGATGGTGGAAAGTTGCATGGCAATATATCTCGGAATGGCTATGGAAATGCCATAATAGGTAGGTATGGTGGCTGTTTTGAGGAAGATATAAGAAGGTTTATGTGTGAAAGACTGTATCATATCACAGGGTTTGGATGCACCGGCGAAGTTTGTACCAACTCTCAATGTGAGAAAGGGCAATGCACGGTACCGAAGAGGCTAGCAATGATGGAAGGGTGAGAGTGCGTATAATCCATGGAATCAACATTAGTCATAAAGAACTCACATACTTATTGCAAAAATCTACAAGTCATCAAAAACCAAGCACTATGCGCATGCTCCTAGGGGGATAGATTGGTAGGAAAAGACCATCTCTTGTCCCCGACTGCCACTCATAAGGAAGACAATCAAAGAACACCTCATGTTTCAAATTTGTTACATAACATTTACCATACGTGCATGCTACGGGACTTGCAAACCTCAACACAAGTATTTCTCAATTTCACAACTACTCAACTAGCACAACTTTAATATCACTACCTCCATATCTCAAAACAATCATCAAGCATCAAACTTCTCTTAGTATTCAACACACTCATAAGAGAATTTTATTATTAATCTTGTATGCCTAGCATATTAGGATTATTTAAGAAAATTACCATGCTATTTAAGACTCTAAAAATAATCTAAGTGAAGCATGAGATATCAATAGTTTCTATAAAACAAATCCACCACCGTGCTCTAAAAGATATAAGTGAAGTACTAGAGCAAAACTATATAACTCAAAAGATATAAGTGAAGCACATAGAGTATTCTAATAATTTCCAAATCATGTGTGTCTCTCTCAAAAGTTGTGTACAGGAAAGATGATTGTGTTAAACTAAAAAGCAAAGACTCAAATCATACAAGATGTTCCAAGCAAAACACATATCATGTGGTGAATAAAAATATAGCTCCAAGTAAAGTTACCGATAGAAGTAGACGAAAGAGGGGATGCCTTCCGGGGCATCCCCAAGCTTTGGATTTTAGGTGTCCTTAGATTATCTTGGGGGTGCGATGGGCATCCCCAAGCTTTGGATATTGCCATTCCTTGTTCCATAATCCATCAAATCTTTACCCAAAACTTGAAAACTTCACAACACAAAACTTAAAGTAGAAAATCTCGTGAGCTCCGTTAGCGAAAGAAAATAAAAGACCACTTCAAGGTACTGTAATGAACTCATTATTTATTTATATTGGTGTTAAACCTACTGTATTTCAACTTCTCTATGGTTTATAAACTATTTTACTAGCCATAGATTCATCAAAATAAGCAAACAACACACAAAAACAGAATCTGTCAAAAACAGAACAGTCTGTAGTAATCTGTAGCTAGCGCAAGATCTGGAACCCCAAAAATTCTAAAATAACTTGCTGGACGTGAGGAATTTATCTATTAATCATCTACAAAAAGAATTAACTAAAGATCACTTTACAAATAAAAATGGCAGCAGTTCTCGTGAGCGCTAAAGTTTCTGTTTTTTACAGCAAGATTAACAAAACTTTCCCCAAGTCTTCCCAACGGTTCTACTTGGCACAAACACTAATTAAACATAAAAACACAACCAAAATAGAGACTAGAAAAATTATTTATTACTAAACAGGAGCAAAAAGCAAGGAATAAAAATAAAATTGGGTTGCCTCCCAACAAGCGCTATCATTTAACGCCCCTAGCTAGGCATAAAAAGCAAGGATAGATCTAGGTATTGCCATAATAGTAAGATAGATCATTAAAACTCATTTCATATTCTCTATGTTCGGCAGCTAGTTTTCTTTGAGGCAAGCAAAATTAATCAAAAGGGCAAAATTTAATGGGACAAAATTCCCCAAGATCAACCTTGGGAGGTATAGGCTCCTCCTTTGGTCCTTCGTATTGAATAACCAATTCATCATTATAAGCATTCTTTTGACAGAACTTTGTGAGCCTATATTCAAGAGAATATCCTAGTTCATTATTTCGAATGGCCAAATCATCATTAAGTTCATAAATTATATCAACTAAAACATTGGTAGGAACCCTTTTTCTAAGATTTTCATTGAAAGCAACATAGTCTAGAGATTGAAAACGCATTATTTCTTCTTGATCAAAAATGATAGCCTCTATGGGAGGACGGCAAGCGTCCACCCTATAATGCGCAAAGATTTCTTTGGCCTCTTTATTATGAATCTAAACTCATGAGCCAAAAAGATAGTAGCGGCACGCTTAACAGAAGAATGCTCAATATTAGAAAATTCTAGGAAAATCCTTTATATGCAAGGATGCATGTGCATGAATTGTCTTTCAAGTTCAACTACAAGCATGGAAATAGCGTCCGCACAACTACTAGTTCTATGAAGGATAGAACTACCCATAGAAGGTAAAGCACCGGCACAAGTAAATAAATCTTGAATAACTCCTTTCCCAAAAATATTACCACTACCAACACAGAATTTGTTTGTATGTAAGATGGGGGGTTCTTTAGCAGGAGGATCGGAATTTTTCATGATATTATTATTGTCCATATCGACAATAATTTCCCCAATTTCAGACATAACGGCAGAAGGTGCAAAGGGCAAAAAGAGGCAAATAGAGAGAGGGAGGATAGAAAGAGAGGGCGAATAAAACGGCAAGGGTGAAGTGGGGGAGAGGAAAACGAGAGGCAAATGGCAAATAATGTAATGCGGGAGATAAGGGTTTGTGATGGGTACTTGGTATGCTGACTTTTGCTTAGACCTCCCCGGCAACGGCGCTAGAAATCCTTCTTGCTACCTCTTGAGCACTGCGTTGGTTTTCCCTTGAAGAGAAAAGGGTGATGCAGCAAAGTAGCGTAAGTATTTCCCTCAGTTTTTGAGAACCAAGGTATCAATCCAGTAGGAGGCTACGCGCGAGTCCCTCACACCTGCACAAAACAAATAAATCCTTGCAACCAATGCGATAAGGGGTTGTCAATCCCTACACGGTCACTTACGAGAGTGAGATCTGATCGATATGATAAGATAATATTTTTGGTATTTTTATGATAAAGATACAAAGTAAAATAAAAGGCAATGAAAATAAATAAGTATTGGAAGATTAATATGATGAAGATAGACCCGGGGGCCATAGGTTTCACTAGTGGCTTCTCTCAAGAGCATAAGTATTTTACGGTGGGTGAACAAATTACTGTTGAGCAATTGACAAAATTGAGCATAGTTATGAGAATATCTAGGTATGATCATGTATATAGGCATCACGTCCAATACAAGTAGACCGACTCCTGCCTGCATCTACTACTATTACTCCACACATCGACCGCTATCCAGCATGCATCTAGAGTATTAAGTTCATAAGAACAGAGTAACGCCTTAAGCAAGATGACATGATGTAGAGGGATAAACTCATGCAATATGATGAAAACCCCATCTTGTTATCCTCGATGGCAACAATACAATACGTGCCTTGCTGCCCCTACTGTCACTGGGAAAGGACACCGCAAGATTGAACCCAAAGCTAAGCACTCCTCCCATTGCAAGAAAGATCAATTTAGTAGGCCAAACCAAACTGATAATTCTAAGAGACTTGCAAAGATAACCAATCATACATAAAAGAATTCAGAGAAGATTCAAATATTGTTCATAGATAAACTTGATCATAAACCCTCAATTCATCGGTCTCAACAAACACACCGCAAAAAGAAGATTACATTGAATAGATCTCCACAAGAGAGGGGAAGAACTTTGTATTGAGATCCAAAAAGGGAGAAGAAGCCATCTAGCTAATAACTATGGACCCGTAGGTCTAAGGTAAACTACTCACACTTCATCGGAGAGGCTATGGTGGTGATGTAGAAGCCCTCCGTGATCGATGGCCCCTCCGGTGGAGCTCCGGAACAGGCTCCAAGATGGGATCTCGTGGATACAGAAAGTTACGGTGGGGGAATTAGTGTTTTGGCTCCTCTTCTGATCGTTTGAGGGTACGTAGGTATATATAGGAGGAAGAAGTACGTCGATGGAGCAACAAGGGGCCCACGAGGGTGGAGGGCGCGCCTGGGAGGGGGGGGGGGTAGGCGCGGCCCTACCTCGTGGCCTCCCTGTTGGTTGCTTGACGTAGGGTCCAAGTCTCCTGGATCATGTTCAGTGAGAAAATCACGTTCCCGAAGGTTTCATTCCATTTGGACTCCGTTTTATATTCGTTTTCTTCGAAACCCTAAAATAGAAAAAAACAGCAATTCTGGGCTGGGCCTCCGGTTAATAGGTTAGTCCCAAAAATAATATAAAAGTGGAAAATAAAGCCCAATAATGTCCAAAACAGTAGATAATATAGCATGGAGCAATCAAAAATTATAGATACGTTGGAGACGTATCATTTGCAAGAAAGACTCATGAGCATGTAGGTACATTTCCTATATTTACATCTTTTGCTCTGATGCATATAGCCAAGATACATGTAACACATTGCTTACTCTGTCATGATATGCATTCACATGTTCTTATATTCCATATTTACATGATTGCATACATATAGGGGGAGCCTATGCATGTTACATGTCTTTCCAAAGCTTTACCTGTTATTCTCTACATCTTTATCTAAAGCTTTGATGTATGTTGTCATCAATTACCAAAAAGGGGGAGATTGAAAGAACAAGTGCTCCCCGGGTGATTTTGGTAATTAATGTCAACATATCTCTTGTTGGACTAATACTTTCATCAAGCATATTTCAGATAAGTCCAATAGTGGAGTGGCATGGACTAGAGGATGTGGGACCCCTTCAAGATGATGAAGACAAATGATTGGCTCAAGCTCAAAGCTCAGGACTCTACATTTTTCATTTTAGTGATCCAAGATCACATTGAGTCCATAGGAAAGCCAATACTATTAAGAGGGGATGAGGTGTTGCTTAATGAGGTTCTTGCTCAAAGTGCTTAGTGATATGCTCCACAACCCTCAACCACTTTCTCATATCCAAATATGTCCCAAACCAAAAGTCAAACTTGGCCCCATCGAAATTTCCTATCCGGTGCCACCGAGTTTTTCTTGACATAGCCACTGCCAGAAACCCTAATCAATTTGGTCTCACCGATGGGATCTCGGTCTCACCGAGATGGGCTTGCAAACTCTTTGTTGCCTATTGCATTAATTTCGGTCTCACCGAAACATGACATCGGTCTCACCGAGTTTGCTTGGCAAACACTCTGTTTATCTTATTACCGAAATCGGTCCCACCGAATTTGTGTAATCGGTCCAACCGAGATGAGGCTTTACCATAACCCTAGCACATCGGTCCCACCGAGTTGATCAAGTCGGTCCCACCGAAAACCCTAACATTCAAATTATGAACTAAATCGGTCTGACCGAGTTGTATGATTCGGTCCCACCGAGTTTGGTGATTTGTGTGTAACGGTTAGATTTTATGTGGAGGCTATATATACCCCTCCACCCACTCTTCATTCATGGAGAGAGCCATCAGAACATGCCTATACTTCCAACATACATTTTCTGAGAGAGAACCACCTACACTTGTGTTGAGGTCAAGATACTTCATTCCAACCACATAAATCTTGATCTCTAGCTTTCCCCAAGTTGCTTTCCACTTAAATCATCTTTCCACCAAATCCTATCCTATGAGGGATAGTTGAGTGTTGGGGAGACTACCATTCGAAGCACAAGAGCAAGGAGTTCATCATCAACACACCATTTGTTACCTCTTGGAGAATGGTGTCTCCTAGATTGGTTAGGTGTCACTTGGGAGCCTCCGTCAAGATTGTGGATTTCAACCAAGGAGTTTGTACGGGCAAGGAGATCGCCTACTTCGTGAAGATATACCCTAGTGAGGCAAGTCCTTCGTGGGCGATGGCCATGGTGGCATAGACAAGGTTGCTTCTTCGTGGACCCTTCATGGGTAGAGCCCTCCGTGGACTCGCGCAACCGTTACCCTTCGTGGGTTGAAGTCTCCATCAACATGGATGTATGATAGCACCACCTATCGGAACCACGCCAAAAATCTCCGTGTCTCTAATTTCGTTTGCACACTCCAATCCCATCCCTTTATGTTCTGGCAACTTGCATGACTTACTTTCCGCTGCTCATATACTGTTGTCATGCTTGCTTGATATGTATTGTGAATGTTCAAACTTGTGCCAAAACTCCACTTCAACTTAAGGAAATTAAAAACTGCAAGTTTTCTTGCTAATAGTCTATTCACCCCCCCTCTAGACACCTCTTCTCGGTCCTACAAGAACTTGATGAGGTAACTGTACCTTCTCCCTTATTGGATAGTAGTTCATCATAGAAATCAGTTCCAGTGATTCCTACACCAATTAGTGAGGAAGCTAATGATGATGATCATGAAACTTCTGATCAAGTTACTACCGAACCTCGTAGGTCAACTAGAGTAAGATCCGCACTAGGGTGGTACGGTAATCCTGTTCTGGAGGTCATGTTACTTGACCATGACGAACCTATGAACTATGAGGAAGCGAGGATGAGCCCAGATTCCGCAAATGGCTTGAGGCCATGAAATCTAAGATGGGATTCATGTATGAGAACAAAGTGTGGACTTCAGTTGACTTGCCCGATGATCGGCAAGCCATAGAGAATAAATGGATCTTCAAGAAGAAGACTGACGCTGACGGTAATGTTACTGTCTACAAAGCTCGACTTGTTGCGAGAGGTTTTTGACATGTTCAAGGAGTTGACTACGATGAGACCTTCTCACCCGTAGAGATGCTTAAGTCCGTCCAAATCATGTGAGCAATTGCCTCATTTTATGATTATGAAATTTGGCAAATTGATGTCAAAACTGCATTCCTTAATGGATATCTTAAAGAAGAGTTGTATATGATGCAACCGGAAGGTTTTTTCAATCCAAAAGGTGCTAACAAAGTGTGCAAGCTCCAGCGATCCATTTATGGACTAGTGCAAGCATCTCGGAGTTGGAATATACGCTTTGATAGTGTGATCAAAGAATATGGTTTTATACAAAGTTTTGGAGTAGCCTGTATTTACAAGAAAGTGGGTGGGAGCTCTGTAGCATTTATGATATTGTATGTGGATGACATATTGTTGATCGGAAATGATACTGAATTTCCGAATAGCATAAAAGGATACTTGAATAATAATTTTTCAATGAAAAACCTCGATGAAGCTGCTTATATATTGGGCATCAAGATCTATAGAGATAGATCAAGACGCTTAATTGGATTTTCACAAAGCACATACCTTGATAAAGCTTTGAAGAAGTTTAAAATGGATCAAGCAAATAAAGGGTTCTTGCCTGTGTTACAAGGTGTGAAGTTGAGTCAGACTCAATGCCCGACCACTGCAGAAGATAGAGAGAAAATGAAAGTCATTCCCTATGTCACAGCCATAGGTTCTATCATGTATGCAGTGCTGTGCACCAGACCTGATGTGTGCCTTGCTATTAGTTTAGCAAGGAGGTACCAAAGTAATCCAGGAGTGGATCACTGGACAACGGTCAAGAACATCCTGAAATACCTGGAAAGGACTAAGTGTATGTTTCTTTTTTATGGAGGTGACAAAGAGCTCGTCGTAAATGATTATGTTGATGCAAGCTTTGACACTAATTCAGATGACTCTAATTCACAAACCAGATACGTATTTTTAGTGAATGATGGAGCTGTTAGTTGGTGCAGTTCTAAGCAAAGCATCATGGCGGGATCTACGTGTGAAGCGGAATACATAGCTGCTTCGGAAGCAACAAATGAAGGAGTCTAGATGAAGGAGTTCATATCTGATCTAGGTGTAATACCTAGTGCATCGGGTCCAATGAAAATATTTTTTGACAATACTGGTGCAATAGCCTTTGCAAAGGAATCCAGATTTCACATGATAACCAAGCACATCAAAATATGCTTCAATTCCATCCACGATCAAGTCAAGGAGGGAGACATAGAGATTTTCAAGATACATACGGATCTGTATATTGCAGACCCGTTGACTAAGCCTCTCTCATGAGCAAAACATGATCAACACCAAGACTCCATGGGTGTTAGAATCATTACTGTGTAATCTAGATTATTGACTCTAGTGCAAGTGGGAGACTGAAGGAAATATGCCCTAGAGGCAATAATAAAGTTGTTATTTATATTTCCTTATATCATGATAAATGTTTATTATTCATGCTAGAATTGTATTAACCGGAAACTTAGTACATGTGTGAATACATAGACAAATAGAGTGTCCCTAGTATGCCTCTACTTTACTAGCTCGTTAATCAAAGATGGTTAAGTTTCCTAGACATGGACATGTGTTGTCATTTGATGAACGGGATCACATCATTAGAGAATGATGTGATGGACTAGACCCATCTGTTAGCTTAGTACTATGATCGTTTAGTTTATTGCTATTGCTTTCTTCATGACTTATACATGTTCCTATGACTATGAGATTATGCAACTCCCGAATACCGGAGGAACACTTAGTGTGCTATCAAACATCACAACGTAACTGAGTGATTATAAAGATGCTATACAGGTGTATCCGATGGTGTTTGTTCAGTTGGCATAGGTCGAGATTAGGATTTGTCACTCCGATTGTCGGAGAGGTATATCTGGCCCCTCTCGGTAATGCACATCACTATAAGACTTGCAAGCAATGTGACTAATGAGTTAGTTGCAGGATGATGCATTACAAAACGAGTAAAGAGACTTGCCAGTGACGAGATTGAACTAGGTATGATGATACAGACAATTGAATCTCGGGCAAGTAACATACCGATGACAAAGGGAACAACATATGTTGTTGTGCGGTTTGACCGATAAAGATCTTCGTAGAATATGTAGGAACCAATATGAGCATCCAGGTTCCACTATTGGTTATTGACCGGAGATGTGTCTCGGTCATGTCTACATAGTTCTCGAACCTGTAGGGTCCGCACGCTTAACGTTCAATGACGGTATGTATTATGAGTTATGTGACTTGATGTACCGAAGGTTGTTTGGAGTCCCGGATGACATCATGGACATGACAAGGAGTCTCGAAATGGTCTATACATAAAGATTCATATATTGGAAGGCTACATTCAGACACCAGAATGGTTCGGGTCGTTTCAGATAAGTTTCGGTGTACCGGGGGTTACCGTACCCCCCGGGAAGTTATGGGGCCTCATGGGCCTAATGGTGGAAGAGAGGAGGCATACCAAGGTGTGGCGCGCGCCCCCCTAGCCCAAACCGAATTGGACTAGGGCTAGGGGGGCCGGCCCCCCTTTCCTTCTCTTCTTTCCTCTCCTTCCTTCTTCTCCTACTAGGACTAGGAAAGGGGGGAACCTACTCCTACTAGGAGTAGGTTTCCCCCCTTGGGCGCGCCCCTTGTGGCCGGCCCTCCTCCTACCCTCCTTTATATACGGGGGAGGAGGGCACCCCATAGACACACAAGTTGATCTTTAGCCGTGTGCAGTGCCCCCTCCATAGTTTTACACCTCGATCATCCTGTCATAGTGCTTAGGCGAAGCCCTGCGTCGGTAACTTCATCATCAGCGTCGACACGCCGTCGTGCTAACGGAACTCACCCTCGGCCTCAGCTGGATCAAGAGTACGAGGGACGTCACCGAGCTAAACATGTGCAGATCATGGAGGTACCGTGCGTTCGGTACTTGATCGGTTGGATCACGAAGACGTTCGACTACATCAACCGCGTTACTTAACGCTTCCGCTTTTGGTCTACGAGGGTACGTAGACACAACCTCCCCTCTCGTTGCTATGCATCTCCTAGATAGATCTTGCGTGATCGTAGGAATTTTTTTGAAATACTGCATTGCCCAATAGATAAATCATTATCCACTCCTAGCTACTTAAGCATGATATGAGCAACTATAAAATCTAATTGTCATTATAAACATGTTTGATCATAATATGTTGAATCATGGATATTGAGTTAAACATATTTACAAAAACATAAACAAGTTGAGTTCATACCCACCTTTCCTTGCCATAGTCACTTCATCAAATATCGTCATTATTGCCTTTCACTTGCATGACTGAATGATATGAAAATAATAATAGTGTAAGAGTGTTGTGGACACAGCTGAAATCTGCAAACATTTTATTCAAAGGAGAAGACAAGGTAAAATGGGCTGTTTGTTAGATCAACAATAATGCATATGGGATTCACTCAACATTTTCACCATGGTCTTCTCATAATGACGCAACGAAAGAAAAGAATTTCAGAGAAACACACTGAAATATTTTTGGAGTTTTTGATTTTTCTTTTAGAAAGGAAATTAAAGAAGGAAAAACAAAAAACAAGAAAAACTATTTAGACGAGAAAGCTCCCAACAAGCAAAAGAAGAACGAGAAATATTTTAGGGTTTTCTTTTAATACTACAACTAATTTAAACTAGAAAGAAAAAACCGAAAAGAAGCGAGAAGTATTTTCGATTTTCTCAAATTTTTGCAAACACACAAGAAGAAAGCGAGAAAATAAAACTAACATGGACTATACAATGAAAAGGATGAAAACTGACAATTGGAATGAAATATGTGAACATATGAATGTTATGTTGGTGGGAAATACGTGCTCCCCCAAGCTTAGGCTTTTGCCTAGCTTGGTAATCACCATTCATAGTAGCCATCCGGTCCCGTGTGAAAGTGCTGAGGTGGTGGCACCTGAGCGTCCCACTCCTGAACCTCATTCTCCATCGCTGCCAACGCATTCCATTAAGCAACGATGTCCTCTGGTAGGATGGTGTATCCGTTGATGGCATGAGAGTCAAACAAAGCAGGTGTAGGCAATGGAATACACCTCATGCCAGAGACGGATACACCATCCTACCAAATGAACAAATTGCGTGACCTCTTGGTAGAATCCGGCCTCGTTTAGGAAGGCAATGTGCGGCCATTCACACAGCCGGACCTCCATCCTATGCAGAATGTTGAGGTCACTGTCCGAGGATTCCCCAAGGACTCCCTTGGTAGTCCGCTTCAAGGAACTCCTCGGGAGGATATTCATTTCTCCTATGAACAAATTTCTGAAATTTTTGGGCCACGAAATGATGTGAACATGACTTCACAAGATTGATAGCAACTACTCATATGGATGTCTAGAGGTTATATCAAGCATTCGAACTACTTGGAACTCAAAGAATTCAACATGCAAGCTCATTTTGAATAGCACAAAGAGTAGATAATTATGCAAAATATAATCTACTAAAACAAAAACTAATTGGAGCAATGGAGGAGTCACATACCAAGTAATAATCCCCTAAAATAGTTTCAGAAACGGATCTCCAAGCAAAGAGACCGAAAATCATAGGTTTGGGAGCAAGAATGCGCGCGTGTGAGAGAGCTACCAGGAATTTTTGCTGGAGGTAAGAGACGAGGTGGGCTAATGGGATAAGTGAGGGGGCCCCTACGGGGCCCACAACCCACCAAGGCATGCCCAGGGGGTGGACGCGCCCTGGTGCCTTGTGGGCACCTGGGGCATCCCCGGGGTCATTTTAGTGCAAAAAGTTCTTAAGTATTCAGTAAAAAATCATCTGAAAGTTTCAGGTCATTTTGAGCACTTTCATTTTGGGAAACTTTTTATTGCACAGATAATTCAAAAAACAGGATATTCACGGCATTTTATTTCATTTGATTAAAAATAAACGAAAATATAAAGTGAGTACAGAAGGTTGTGCCTAGTAAATTCATCGACCACATGCCTCTAAAAAATAATCCATTAACAAAGTTGATCAAGTCTTATTAACAAACCATTTTGGATTAGCATGAAACTGAAGAATCTTCGTAAAACACTAAGTTGCCTCAACGGGGATATGCGTCTCCCCAATAATAAGTGTTTCATATTTCTTTTTGACAATAGGAAGAGGGGAGACGCATATCCCCGTTGAGGGGAAGGCCTAGCCTATCAAAGACTAGCATCTTCAAGTAGCTTCAAGCATCTTGCAGCATGTAGAAGAGTAAAGAATAGAAGTTTATATTTAACAAACATGTTGTAGCATTAATGCCGAGATATCCTTCCTCGACTCCCTCCGAGAAAGCAATCCTGTAGCCAACATATCTGAAGTATCCATTTCTAGTTGTAAAAGATCAGGATATAAGTCTGAATGTCTGTTACCATGGACATGACTATTAATAGATAATCTTCCCTGCAGGGGTGCACCATGTTTTCCAACACGCTTGATTACTCTAGTCAGACACACTTTTCTGGGTCAATGCCTGGCCTCGGAAGATCAACACGTCATAGCCCTACCTAGGCTCAGTAGAGAGGTCCCCGCCGTCTACATCCTAAGCACTCCAGGGTCTGGGCCCATCGCCCGTTGTACTCCGAGTCGTTGCGAGCAGGGCGGGTCTAGGCTACACCACTACAGGATGGTGCCGGCCCAGCCATGCCGCAATGCTGAACTGGATGTCTAACAAAGCATCGGCTGATACTATGTCGTCGAGGCCCATAACTATTCTTGCATGGTGGTTAGTGCGTAAAGGCCAAAGGCCAACTCAGAAAAAATACCAAAACCATAGTGTATTATTAGATTGCAATGACGAGTAGAGACTCACTGTCGATGTGACCCCATTGCCCCGTCTCATTGACTTATGGCAAGGGCCAAGAATGCCCGGTCGTGCCACATAATTATCTTGCGTGTGCTCTATGGGCCCACCCGACTTTCACAAAGGTCTCAAGTAAACTCAAGGTAACCATGTGTCCAAACATCAAGGGGAAAACCCGAGGAATCACCCTCGGTGGATTCCACTCGATGTAATCATCAAGGTGAACATATGAGGAACCACCCTCGAGGTTCACACTTGAGGTGTTGCACGACAGAGCCGTATCGAGAATGGTGATGGAGAAATCACCCTCGTTGACCACGACCGAATTGCTACCCTACAGAATTATCATCAGGAGTGCGTTACAAGGTATCACCCTCGACAATATATAGTAGCTCTATAGAGTCGAGCAACAAAAGGGGCGTGATGTGATGTGAGGTGTCGGGCTCTGATCGTCGATCACGTTGATCAAGTCGTTGATGATGAAGCAGGGGCAACAAGGACAAGCTGGGGGTCACTGAAGGATCACTAACAAACCTATACTAAGCAGTTTAGGATAAGAAGGTAGGTAACAATAAGCAGGTTACAAAAGCAGGCTATGCATTAGAATAGGAGCAATCAATTACAATAGCAAAATCTAATGCAAGCATGAGAGAATGGAATGGGCAATATCGGGATGATCAAAGGGGGGGCTTGCCTGGAAGCTCCGCTGAAAGGGAAGAAGGGTCGTCGATGACGTAGTCGATCACAATGGCATCGACATCGGTCTTGGGGTCTACCGGAGAAGAAGAGGGGGAAGAAAGAGTAAATACAGAGCAAACTAATGCATGACAGGAAACATGCAAAGATAAGGGGGTTCTAATGCAGTACTACGCGATACCGGCGAAGGGGAAAAACATCCGGGAATGTTGCCCCAGTGTTAGGCATTTTTGGACAAATGAACTGGAGGGGAAAGGTTCGATGTTCTCTATGCTAGGGACGTGTGGGGGACAAACGGACAACATAATTGGTTTCGTCTCGTCATTCTGAGCAACTTTCATGTACAAAGTATTTTCATCTGACTTACATTTTATTTTATATGAATTATTAAAGTTATAGCAATATTCTGAAATTATTCGAAAATAATGATTAACACGCTAGGTGCACCCAGCTCTGCTTACACAGAAGTGTACCAGAGAATGACATGTGGGTCCAGGGGGGTCCCGGTTGACCAGTCAAAGTTTGACCGATCAACAGGGGTGGGGCCCCGCTATCATTGACTGTCTAAGTTAATTAGCAAATTAAATAGGTTAATTATGTTAACTAAATTAAGTTAATTAAACTAATTAATTTATTAATATTTATTTTCTTTAATATCTTTTTTAGGGCATGGGCCCCGCCCGCCAGGGGCATAGGAGGCCACTGGAGGGCTACCGAGTGCGGGCGAACGGGCGCCCGGGCGCGGGCGAACCCACCTGGGCACTGTGCCAAGGCGCAGCCCGCCCGGGCGCAGGGGAGGCCGCCGGCAAGGTGTGGGTTGGGGCCGCAACGGCCGGGACGCAGCCGGCGAGTGGACTTCTCGGCGCGAAGCCACTTGAGACGGCGGCGGCGAGTGGTGGTGGCAGGACGCAGGCACGGTGGCGAGTGGGTGGCGCGGGGCGGCGTCACGACCGGGGTGGGCAGATGGGTTGCGGGCGGTGCAGGGGGCGAGTAGTGGCCGACGGGGTGAGGACGGCGGGCGAGGCCGCCACGGGGCGTAGGGGTGAGCCGGCGGGAGCGAGGCGAGGCAGGCTGCGCGACCGAGCTGAGTAGCTACGTGCGGCAAAGGTGGACGTCGGCGACGCGAGCGGCCGCGGGAGGAGGGACAGGTGCGGGCGACAGTGGCAGCAGCAGCTGGGCAGCCGAGCGGGGCGGCTGCGGGGGCGTAGGAGACAACAACGGCGACACACGGGGATGGGGCGGCGGATAGCAGCCAGTGAGCGGAGGGGCTGAGTGGGTCGCGGCAAGCAGCAGGGCTGTAGAGGAAGAGGCGGGGTGAACTGCAGAGAAGCGGCTAAGGTGGGGCTTCGTCCACGGCGGCTACGGTGACTAGATCGAGCAAGGAGGAGAGTGGGGAAATGAACGGTGGCTCACAGCGGGGCTGTAGGGGGCCGGCAGTGTGCTCGGGGAGGCGGTGATGCAGTGAATCGATGACAAAGCAGAGGTGGCGGCCGACGGAGGGGAACGGTGCGGGCGACAGTGGTGACGCGTCCTAGCCCCGATCTAGCAGCGAGGAAGACGCAGGCCACCCCGGTGGAAGCCCTTGGACAAAGGCGGATGGAGGGCGGCGACCAGTGGCCACGCGCACGGCAAGGCCACAATGATGGCTGCGCTCGGGTGAGGGGGGATAAGGGGATCTGAGGCGAGAGGGGATCTAGGCGATGAGGGGCTGAGGGGGGGGGTGCTGCGGCCTTATCCTCTCGGTGAGGCCAACGAGGTGGTCGGGGTCGACCTGACCCCTATAGCGACCGCGCCATGGGAACAGAGGGAGAAGAGACCGATGGGGGGTAGGTGGGTTGGCTGACTGGGCCGGCCAGTTGGCTAGCTGGGTCGGACGGTTGGCTAGATCGGCCGGTTGGCCCAGCGTGGGGGGGGGGTTCTTTTCATTTTCATTTTATTTAACTTTTTTATTTTTTTATTTAGATTAGGGCATCAAACCATTTTGCAAAAATGTTGGTTCACCATGAATATTAACAAATGAAATTTGCTACATGATGAACATTTTATTTCAGACATTTGAAAACTTTTGAGTTTGACTTGATTTTCAATTTTGAATAAAGGGTGGCTTTGAAACATCGCGAGTTTAATAATGGTAATCATGATGAAGTGGCATCATTAGCAGGGAATTACTGTAGCTTAATTATCTGGGAATCACAATTCTCCTCCAATAAAAGAAATCTCGTCCCGAGATTTAATGGGTGGAGTAAGGGGGAAAGACTCGGGAAGGACGGGGCTCAACACAAGATAGGTACCTCGGGGCTATCTCATGAACGTGGCATAGAAGCATCTCTCGAGTTGAAATTCAATAAAGTCATCAAGAGCAAGGCTAGAAGGTGCAATAAGAAGCTTCAAGCGGATGGACAACCATTCGATGTCTGAAACAGAGTGTGAAAGGAGTCCAGTGCATTGAGAATAAGTATTGCATCTGATAGCAGAATAGATCACAAGAAGGTGGCTCGTGAATTACATATGAAGACAAGCATGAGGAACAATTTTGGAAAACAGGGATGTACAGGAGAGTCAGGTTTCGATCCTGTGGAACTATGGGTTATGGGCCCACCATGTGGGTTAAAAGCAGGAAGTGTGCTAACATTTTGCACGGTCGTGATAGCAAGGCGGTCATAGGATAGTCTGTCAATTATGTAGGCAATAACGTTGGTACCAAGGGAAATGGACGAAGAGAACAATTTTCTTGCTCGTTAAGACGAGGCAGACCAATAGGAAAAGTTCTCGTCCATCGGTGGCTACCGGAAAGTCATCGACAATAGTATCAAGGTCTTACTGACAGAGTTTGTGCACTGAGGGGTTTACATAAGCAGGGAATTATCACTGCTCAGATATGTTACATTACAAGAAAGGTTAAACAAAACAATGGAAAGGAAAGTGTAGACATCGAATCAGTTATCGGCGTTCTTGAGTGTCTAACAACTCAGAACCCATGCAAACTTGGAGTCGGCAAGAACTAATAGTTCATGAAGAACTCATAAGAAGTTATGTAGTTCCATGATATTCTCGAGATACCAAAGGGTAATACTCGAAGGTAGAACAGGATAGAGGTTGGACATGTGAATGAGCTGAAGAGGACAAGTACTCTAACTTGTTCGAGAAATGGAATCAAAGGAGAACAATCATGGTCGGAACCACGGTTGCAAAGGACCAAACAGTGATACAAGATGAACTTATCACAAGGGGATTTTTATTATTATAAGAAGCCTCCATGATAAGTTCCACATCGGGTCCATGGGCATGAACACAAAGGTTCAAGGTCGACTCCCACTTCTCTAATGCACAACTTTCCATTCACTTCTCGCATTCGAAGAAGTTATAGCTTTGAAATTTTACCTAACGAAAAGCCAGTAGAGTATAACTCGCATAACTTTCAAGTTCACACGGATTTAGGGAAGACATAGATTCAACCCATAGGGGTATCTTAGGAACATATACCACAAACTTCACAGATAAATAACTCAAGCCCGGAAGCAGAGTATGGTTGACAAGAGCGGGGATACAATTTACCAAAGGCATTATGTATCCGCTGAAAGGCTCACAAGGTTACTGAATGTGAAGGAAGCTGTCGGATAAAACTCAACAAAGGCTCCGGTGGTCCATGAGGGATCTGATGTGAGCAACGGTACTCAAATAGAGAAAGAAAGAATGTAAGGAGATGAGATTATAGAAACAACTGGCTAATACAAAGCCTAAATGCAAAGGAATTATGATTTCCAAATCAAGGGATCAGAAGCAGAGGCTCTGATCAAAGAAAAGTAAGTTGAATAGACATAGATCGACAATCAATCAAGGTTTGATTTGTCGAACACTAGCTCATGTCCGGGGTGATGTCTGAGCCGAAGGGAAGGGTTCTAATTGTGATTGATGATTGCGAGCATTCACATAGATATCGAATCTAATGCTCAAAATTACGATGACAAAGGATGCTAACGAACATTGCTAGACATACGGAAATAACCATAATGTACGCAGGTAAGGAGGAACAAGAGTAATAGGCTACTGAGGATTTTCGGAAACTCGGATAGCACTTCAAAGTATCTTGTGAATAACTTGATCAACTAGGAATGAACAAATCCTCGATAAGTGTGAGGAATTATTCATATGAGTATTAATGCGGCAAGGAACTGTAGGGTAGTAAGCATAAAGGATTCTCGGAATATCGGAGAGTATTTCAGGACATCTTGTAATAACTAGAGCAATAGGGGATGATGGTATGGACGACAATGTAGGTAGTTACTCATAAGGATTTATTGGTGGTAAGGATCGCAACGACGAAGGGCACAAGGGTCTCGAGAAAACATCGGAGAGTATCTTCATAATCTTCTGGTGCACCAAGAAATCATCTGGAGTGATGGGCTCTCCGGGAGAAAGTATTAACAAGAACCTAGAGTTGGAGCTAGCAAAATCTTTTAACCCGAATAGAAGAGATATCATATTCCTAGAATATAGACGAGGAATAAAAGATACTAATACCATCCAATGGTGACGTGGGCCTGTAAGCCAGACAGCCATGTTAGTAAAACAATTTTTCATAGACTAGACTCAACTTCGGCCAAGGAGTTGGAAAGGGGGATCCTACAGGCAGTCGGCTATGATACCAACTTGTGACGCCCCTGATTCGGTCGGACACTAATAACACATGCAAATGTGTACAATCAATATTAGGGACTCACAGGAAGATATCACAACACAACTCTAGACACAAATAAAACAATACAAGCTTTATATTACAAGCCAGGGGCCTCGAGGGCTCGAATACAGATGCTCGATACACAAGAGTCAGCGGAAGCAACAATATCTGAGTACAGACATAAGTTAAACAAGGATGCCTCAAGAAGGCTAGAACAAAAGCAACACGATCGAAGAGGCAAGGCCTCCCGCCGGGGACCTCCTAACTACTCCTGGTCTTTGGCGGCCTTCATGAAGTAGTATCCGCCGGCAGTGGCATCTGGCTCCAGGGATCCACCATCTGGTTGCAACAACCGAAAAGAAGGAAGAAGGGGGGAGGGGTAGCAAAGCAACCGTCAGTACTCATCCAAAGTACTCGCAAGCATCAGATCTTTACTAAGTATGCATTGGTATCAAATGGAAGGGCTGTATCTGTGGCCTGAACTACAAGATGCTAGAATAGAGGGGAAGGCCTAGCCTATTGAAGACTAGCATCTTCAAGAAGCTCCAAGCATCTTGCAGCATGCAGAAGAGTAAAGAATAGCAGTTTATATTTAACAAACATGTTGTAGCATTAACGCCGAGAGATCCTTCCTCGACTCCCAGTGAGAAAGCAATCCCGGAGTCAACATATCTCAAGTATCAATTTCTAGTTGTAAAAGACCAAGATATAAGTCTGAACGTCCATTAACGTGGACACGACTATTAATAGATAATCTTCCCTACAGGGGTGCACCATGTTTTCCAACACGCTTGATTACTCTGGCTAGACACACTTTTCTGGGTCAATGCCCGGCCTCGTAAGATGAACTAATCTTAGCCCTACCTAGGCTCAGCAGATAGGTCCCCGCCATCTACATCCTAAGCACTCCAGGGTCTGGGCCCATCACCCATTGCACTCCAGGTCATTGCGAGCAGGGCAGGTCCAGGCTCCACCACTACAGGATGGTGCCGGCCCAGCCGTGCTGCAATGCTGAACTTGACGTCTGACAAAGCTTCGGATGATACTACATGGTCGAGGCCCATAACTATTATCGCATGGTGGTTAGTGCGTAAAGGCCAAAGGCCAACTCAGAACAAATGCCCAAACCATAGTGTATTATTACCTTGCGGAGACAAGGAGAGACTCATGATTGATGTGACCCTGTCGCCCCATCTCGTTGACTTACGGCAAGGGCCTAGAATTCCAGGCCGTGCCACGTAATTATCTTGCGGGTGCTCTCCGTGCCCGCCCGACTTTCATAAAGGTCTCAAGTAAAGTCAAGGTAACCGTGTGTCCAAACATCAAGGGGAAAACCCGAGGAATCACCCTCGGTGGATTCCACTCGATGTAATCATCAAGGTGAACATATGATGAACCACCCTCGAGGTTCACACTTGAGGTATTGATGAGAGAGCCGTATCGAGAATGGTGACGGAGGAATCAACCTCGTTGACCACGACCGAAAAGCTACACTACAGAATTATCATCAGGAGTGTGTTACGAGGTATCATCCTCGGCACTCTATAGTAGCTCTGCAGAGTCGAGCAACAAAAGGGGCATGATGCGATGTGAGGTGTCGGGCTCTGATCGGCGATCTCGGTGATCGAGTCGTTGATGATGAAGCAGGGGCAACAAGGACAAGGTGGGGGTCACTGAAGGATCACTAACCAACCTATACTAAGCAGTTTAGGATAAGCATGTAGGTAACAATAAGCAGGTTACAAAAGCAGGCTATGCATCAGAATAGGAGCAATCAATTACAGTAGCAAAATCTAATGCAAGCATGAGAGAATGGAATGGGCGATATCGGGATGATCAAAGGGGGCTTGCCCGGAAGCTCCGCTGAAAAGGAAGAAGGGTCGTCGATGACGTAGTCGATCACATCGGCATCGACAACAGTCTTAGGATCTACTGGAGAAGAAGAGGGGGAAGAAACATTAAATATAGAGCAAACAGATGCATGACAGGGAACATGCAAAGATAGGGGGGTTCTAACGCAGTACTACGCGATACCGGCGAAGGGGAAAAACATCTAGGAATGTTTCCCCAGTGTTAGGAATTTTTGGACAGACGAACCAAAGGGGAAAGGTTTGATGTTTGCTATGCTAGGGACGTGTGGCAGAAAAAATGGACCACACATTCAAATTTATCTCGTTGTTCTGAGCAACTTTTGTTGGGGAACACAGTAATTTCAAAAAATTTCCTACGTGCATGCAAGATCATGGTGATGCATAGAAACAAGAGGGGAGAGTATCGTCTACGTACCCTCGTAGAGCGTAACCGGAAGCATTATGACAACGCGGTTGATCTAGTCATACATCTTCACGATTGACCGATCTAGTACCGAAGATATGGCACCTCCGCGATCTGCACACGTCTGGCTCGGTGACGTCCCGCAAACTCACAATCTAGTAGAGATTCGAGGGAGAGCTTCGTCAGCATGACGGCGAGATGACAGAGATGATGTTGCTACCGGAACAGGGCTTCGCCTAAGCACCACTACGATATTACCAAGGTGGATTATGGTGGAGGGGGCACCGCACACGGCTAAAGATCAATGATCAACTTGTGTGTCTATGGGGTGCCCCTCCCCATATATAAAGGAGTGGAGGAGGGGGAGGGGGCCGGCCTCTCTAGGCGCGCCCCAAGGAGTCCTACTCCCACCGGGAGTAGG
This sequence comes from Triticum aestivum, assembly GCF_018294505.1. Taxonomy (NCBI): domain Eukaryota; kingdom Viridiplantae; phylum Streptophyta; class Magnoliopsida; order Poales; family Poaceae; genus Triticum; species Triticum aestivum. Next base: position 457,843,298 of record NC_057797.1, read on the forward strand.
ATTCCCCCTTTCCTAGTAGAACTAGGATCCCTTCCAAGTAGTAGGAGTAGGAGAGAAGGAAAGGTAAGGGAAAAGGAGAAGGAAGGAAGGGGGCACCCCCTCCCTAGTCCAATCCAGACCAACCCATGGGAGGGGTGCGGCCACCCTTTGAGGCCTTTCTCTCCTTTCCCGTATGGCCCATTAAGGCCCAATACAAATTCCCGTAACTCCCCAGTACTCCCGAAAATACCCGAATCACTCGGAACCTTTCCGATGTCCGAATATAATCATCCAATATATCGATCTTTACGTCTCGACCATTTCGAGACTCCTCGTCATGTCCCCGATTCTCATCCGGGACTCTGAACTCCTTCGATACATAAAAAACACATAAACTCATAATGTAACCGTCATCGAACTTTAAGCGTGCGGACCCTACGGGTTTGAGAACTAGGTAGACATGATCGAGACACGTCTCCGGTTAATAACCAATAGCGGAACCTGGATGCTCATATTAGCTCCCACATATTCTACGAAGATCTTTATCGGTCGAACTGCATAACAACATACGTTGTTCCCTTTGTCATCGGTATGTTACTTGCCCGAGATTCGATCGTCGGTATCTCAATACCTAGTTCAATCTCGTTACCGGCAAGTCTCTTTACTCGTTCCGTAATGCTACATCCCGTAACTAACTCATTAGCTACATTGCTTGCAAGGCTTATAGTGATGTACATTACCGAGAGGGCCCAGAGATACCTCTCCGACAATCGGAGTGACAAATCCTAATCTTGAATCCATGCCAACTCAACAAACACCATCAGAGACACCTGTAGAGCACCTTTATAATCACCCAGTTATGTTGTGATGTTTGGTAGCACACAAAGTGTTCCTCCGGTATTCGGGAGTTGCATGATCTCATAGTCATAGGAACATGTATAGTTATGGAGAAAGCAATGGCAACAAACTAAACGATCATCGTGCTAAGCTAACGGATGGGTCAAGTCAATCACATCATTCTCTAATGATGTGATCCCGTTAATCAAATGACAACTCATGTCTATGGTTAGGAAACATAACCATCATTGATTCAACAAGCTAGTCAAGTAGAGGCAAACTAGTGACATTCTGTTTGTCTATGTATTCACACATGTACTAGGTTTCTGGTTAATACAATTTTAGCATGAATAATAAACATTTATCATGATATAAGGAAATATAAATAACAACTTTATTATTGCCTCTAGGGCATATTTCCTTTAATCTCCCACTTGCACTAGAGTCAATAATCTAGATTACATTGTAATGATTCTAACACTGATCGAGTCCTCGTGCTGATCATGTTTTGCTCGTGAGAGAGGCTTAGTCAAAGGGTCTACAACATTTAGATCCGTATGTATCTTGTAAATCTCTATGTCTCCCTCCTTGACTTGATCGCGGATGGAATTGAAGCGTTTCTTGATGTGCATGGTTCTCTTGTGAAATCTGGATTCCTTTGCCAAGGCAATTGCACCAGTATTGTCACAAAAGATTTTCATTGGCGATGCACTAGGTATGACACTAGATCGGATATGACACTCCTTATACGGATTCTCTTTGCTTAAACTCTGCAAGCAGTAGTATTCGCTTCACAAGATATTGCATTCAGACAAGTCTCCTAGGCACCGTTGCCGTCGTCGTGCTGAACCGATCGGGGTGATAAGCTCTACGTTCACATACAACGGGGCAAAGCCAGTTTTGCACAAGCCAGAATACTTGGGTTAAACTTGACGAGCTAGCATTTCAGATCTTGCCTCGAACACTGAGACCGAATCGAGCCGTTGAATCATATGTAGATATGATCACATGGATGTTTTACCATTGAAACTACTCCATCTCACGTGATGATCTGGACATTTACATTTGATCACGTGATATTAGATGTCTAGAGGATACACTACAAAAAAATACACTTCCGTGATGATACGTGTTTGTCACAGTAGGTCGCTTTTTTGTCATGCATGTACATCCATGACAAATTTATGACAGAATCAAGATAGTCATACCTGTGCTGTCGTAGAAGTGTTCCATGACATTACCAAAATTATCATCACGGAAGTGTCCACTTCCATGACGATAAATCGCGCGTCACAGAAGTGCTTTCGTCAAGGGTGACCGACACGTGGCATCCACCGTAACGGAACGCCGTTAAGCTATCGGGTCGGGTTTTGGATCCGATAACCCGTTAACAGCCCCGACCAATGGGGATTTTCCACGTGTAAAATCATCATTGGCTAGAGGAAACACGTGTCGGCTCATCGTCGGGACAGATGTCATCCACTCACTGGACAGAAGGCGCCTATGATACGTCGACACGTGGCACGGACCCAACAAGTTTAAATGGGCCGGCCCAACTAAAGGCCCACAAGATTTTGCGGACCATAATGGGCCGGCCCAGCTAAAGGCCCACGAGATTTTGCGGACCATAATGGGCTGGCCCAGCTAAAGGCCCACAAGATTTCGCGGGCCATAATGGGCCGGCCCAGGTAAAGGCCCACAAGATTTTTGTGTGCCATAATAGGCCGGCCCAGGTAAAGGCCCACAAAATTCTTGCGGATCATAATGGGCCGGCCCAGCTAAAGGCCCACGAGATTTCGCCGACATTAATGGGCCGGCCCAGCTGTAGGCCCACAAGATTTTGAGGACCCTAGTAGGCCGGCCCGTTAACTGGCTGCCATGTTTTGGGCCAAATGCCGGCCCATATTTGATCCGGTCTATTAATGGCCTGCCACGCTCCGGGCCTAATAGTGGCCCATATGAGATCCGGCCCGTTAAAAGCCTACCACGTTCTGGGCCAAATTACGGCCCAGATCAGGTCCGGCCCTTTAAGAGGTTTTGGGCCTAATTATGGCCCATATCAGATTCGGCCCGTCAACTGGACACTATGCTTTTGGGCCCACTTGCTAAAGGCCCACTTAGTAATTCAGCCTGTTAAGGGCCCGTCTAACATTTCGGCCCTATATTAATTTCAGCCTGTTAAAAGCCCGTCATATAGTTGGGCCTAACTACGGCCCGGTTTGCATCCGGCCTGCTCGCAGCCGATATCTGATTGGGCCAAACAAGGACCGAGACAATTTTTCGGCCTGTTAAAAGCCCGTGATTTGATTCGCACAATCATGGGTCGGGGTTCATTTCGGGCTGCTGCCGGCCCGTGAGCTGATCGGCACGTTTCAGGCCCAACCTACATCGTGATTGCATGACGGCCCGATTATGTACCGTAATTTTACGGTTTGGCCGGTTTACTGCGAAGACAGGATATATATACAGTAAAATAACTGCAGCATCGTGAATAAGAAAAAACCTATACTATACAATAAAGAAATTACGACATATTACATCCACTGGGCATCAAAGTTCGCCACTATGATAATAAAGCACAAGCAGACAGCAGATTACATACACTGGGCATCAAAGATCGCCACCAGTGCAAATAAACACGCCGACAAAATAATATACAAAACCGACAGCACTTCAATAGAGTTCAAGAAAGGTTAGCCCTGCTGGGGAGCTGCAGCGCAAGCAGCTGAGCAAGATGATGAGACTGCGCTTGTTCAACACTTATATCTTCCTCACTCTGAAAGATAAACAAGCAGACAGATGACAGGTTTTGCACATAAAAGTATCAGTGCTGACAATTCATCACATTTCTTACTGACGAATAAAGTGACACAGTTTAAATTTGCATTAACACAATATGGTATTGTTCAGGTCAAGACATGGCAGGAAATGACATTGTGAAGGAGTTGGCAGCTTCACGACACCACTGGATTACAGATCAAGAACTCATAAGTATCAATGGTTAGTGTGCTGTCAATTTATACCATTTCAGATTGGCAAATAAAGAGACGGTTTAAATAATAGTAGAATGATATGACATTTTTCATAGTTAAGACATTGCAGAATATGACATTGTGCTGTAGTGGGTAGGTTCACCACACCACTGGATTACAGATGAAGAACAGAAGCATACATGCAGTGCAAAAGAAGATCACTTGCTCTGTATAGTTTAATTTACATGGTATGAAGAAGGAACTTGGTTGTACAACTGAAAACTTAAATTGAGAAAGGACGAACTTTTGTTTATGAACTACATATAATAAACTTTAAACAAGCAATTTGATGCAAACACCAAAAATAAACAGCTGTTGCAGTCATGCCTAACCAAATATATACAACAAAGTTTGAAGGCTTGAGATGGACAAACTTACATTATTGGTGAAGACAGGCTCTATAAAGGCCTTGTCCATGCTGATGGGGGGGGGCAATTCAAGAAGTTTACCACAGAATCTTCTTCAAAAGCATTGCCTTTATTCTACATTTTGTTAAGAGTAAATATAGATGTGATAATATACGAAAAAATGGAGAATATTTAAGATAAGATGAAGAGTGATGCTACATAACCAAGTAGCTATAAATGTAAGTGCAGCGATACAGGCAAAAGGTACAGCCAAGAGCAATGCACAGCTAAACTTCTTCAGTACCAACCTTATGGTAAGAGTAAATATAGATCTGATGTGTAGAAAATGGAGGGCAAAGGAAAATAAGCTGCAGAGTGATGGTACATGAACAACTACCTGTCATTATAAGTACACTGATAAAGGACAGCATGTACTTACAAGAACAATGCAGAGCTAAAAAACATTGGCATTGGATATATTCTACACTAATGTAACCATTCATACAGATCAGATAATTTGGAGCGAACAATTGATAAGCAAGCTATCATGCATACTGCTGTCACATAATGAACCAGGTATGTATGCAAGTACAGTGATACAGGACAACAGGTACTAACAAGAGCAAAGCAGCGGGCAGCATATTTGCGATATCCTGTCGTTCTTGTCAAACCGGAATTCTTCTTCGAGCAGATTTCCTGCAAAAAAGATCCGTAAGGCACATGCGGAAAAGTAGAAGTTCAAATTGTCATGTGATTTCATAGACAGTACCTCATCCTGGGAACGAGACCAGTGCATAACAAGGTTTTTCCATTCAATGTCTTCTAAATTTAGCACAGGAGACTTCACCGGAAATTCGTTTATAGACTTGCCATCAAAGTGTGATTTCCTCAGGTAACACCGATACTGCTGCAATGCTTCCTTGAAAAGCACAAGCAAGCTTTGCTCGTCATGACTATCCAGATTGACCCTCGCCTAGTTACAACAATGTAATGTAAATCATTGATGTGTTCAATCAGCAGAAAACAGGAAAATAATAACCATGAATAATAGCACTTACACGTAAGTTGGACAGGAAGATGTGAAAATGGTGTTTGTCTTCACAATAATCTTCCCATGATGGGAATATATGCACGTAGTCCCTAACAACATTGAAAGCATTGTCTTTTAAACTGGGAATAAATGGAATGGGGTTCCAATCTGCAGGAATTGGCCGTCTCTGCAGTTGGGATAGGTCTTCGGCCGGTGGACTTGCTGTACTTTTTGCTGGAGTGGGATTTTTCTGTGGTACAGCTGGTGCTATGGCAAATGAAATCGGTATACCTTTTGCTGGAGTGCAGGTCCTGTGTGGTGGGGCTAGTGGTGTGGCCAGTGAAGTATGGGTACAGTCTGCTGGAGTCGGTCCTACGTTTTGTGTCACTGGTTGTACAACCAATATAAGTGGGGTGCTGTCTGATTTCTCCGGCACCACCACGTTTTTCAAGGACTTTGCTGGTGCTCCTTCAGGTTCGGCAATCACCCTCTTCCTTTTTGATGTCTGATGCACAAGAACAACATTTGAGTGGAAAAACATGGTATGATGACAGATGGAATATGTATTGATAATGGATGGGCATGGCATCTCGACATATATGATGAGTAAACTAAGCAGATGGCGGTGCAACAAAGTAGAAGAAATGCAAGACAACATATGCAAGATACGCGCAATCAATAAAACCTTGCCAAATTAGAACAGGCACCTTGATGGGTGAACAGGACAGGCCATCTGCCTTTGACTCCTCGAGGTTAGAATAGTCATTAGGATGATATTCTGAACAAGAATCAACAGGTGGGGAGCGTACGAGTTTCATTGCTTCCAGAATGGCACTCAATGCCTTGCTGCCAATTTTGTAAGTCATTGCAGTGTTCCACAATATTCTTCTGATGCGCGGATTCTGATATTCACTGTAATTGCGTATAATATCTGAGAACCATGAAAACATAAATAGTTGTGAGATTATCTTTGTAATGCAGATGATATTCTAATATAGGGGCGCCCCTGTAAACACTTGTGTGCTATCACTGGATTCTGATGAGAGAGCTCATGTGTGCTGTAATATGGTGCGTGCATTTATATAATCTGGCACAAGTACACAAAAAATAGGCTCCAGAAGTAAGGATAGCTGGCAGATGATAGGTTCATAATATACTGTATAGAGAGTTTATTGCCAAACCATGATAACAAGAGCACACAGCAACTAGGCAGATCATAGTGTACATAACAGGGGTACACCATAACCAGGATATATAAATCGGGAAAGTGGAACTGGCTGGAAATTACGGTGTTGTATTGCCGCTAGTAATTGAAAGCCTATCGATCACGTACAGGCCAGCTCTATCAGCTGTTGACTGCAGATGTCCCTGCTCCCCTTCCTGACAAGGAACATACTGTGCTTCCCATACAGAACACCGCACGGGCCGCCGGCCGAACCACCGGCCCCACCGCCTGTGTTCCTCCGCCACCCCCACCCCGCCCCCACCCGCGTCGAGTTTTCTTCGTTCGACGAGGCCCCACCACCGCCCCCACAACCACCATCCCCACCCGAGCCCCTTCGATCGCACCGGCGAACTCCGGCGAGCTCTGAAAAATCGACTGACCCAATTTTGAAATTTAGTCTACTGTGATTTAACTAGTGTGGAATATAAAAGGGGAAAACCATAAGCATTGCGAGTATGGTGTTGAGCGTGCCATGGCGGATCTGAAGGTGCAAACCGGACAAAGGCAACTTCGCAACCAAGACAAGAAATCAGAGTAAAGCAGTGGCGATCTATTTTCTTGCTGCGATAAATAAGTTGAGCAGATACGAAAGAGTACCGCCTCTGGTGCGGCGCCGTGTACGCATCTGCTGAGAATTTGACGGTGCTGCGGTAGCGATGGCTGTCGGCGGCGTGGAAGCAGATCTAGGAGGGTAGACGGTGGCGGCGGGGCGCGGTGGACGAGACGGTCGTAGGAGCGGCGCCGGCAAGGTGGACGACGGCGGGGATGAAGCGAGAGGACGGGATGCAAGGATCCCGGTCCGAAGCCGTGGATGAGAGAGGTCGATCTCTTGTAATGGACGGCGGCGTCGGGGTATCAGCTCCGGCATGGTGGAGGAGGACGGCGGTGGATGGGGTGGCGGACGGCGGCGGACGGAGGAGGGTGGGGTGGAGAGGGTGTTTTGGCGCCCACGGAGTACGAATGGGGAAAAGGGAGGTAGAGAGGAAGGGGGAACCATGTATTCAGGGCGCGCTTGTCTCAAATGCGAGGAAATTTACAAACTTAGCCCCCGTTTCAAATTTCTACTACATCACAGCAACACTAGTCGGTTGGGGATAGGACGGTAATCTCGCATACACCGAATATTTGCCGACGAGAGTTTGTTTTTGGCGCCCACCGTGTATGAATATGAATCGGGGAGGGAGTCGATTTCGGCCGAGGACACACTGTGTTTTGGCGCCCACCGTGTATGAATCCGGGTGAGAGGCGGTTACGTCACGTTTGGGTGAAATTACAAACCTACCCCTATCGAAACCTATAGAAATCCAGCATATAGGCTTTGCGTGGCAGGGATAGGCAGTAGTGATTTCCATCTCGCAGATTTTGGTTTCGGGCGGTTACTGCGACTTTCCCCGCTTCGTTCAAATTTTGCAGAGTGCACGTTTACCGTGCCAACTCAATTCGAATCCCATTTGTATTCTATTTTTTTCGGGCGGGATCCATTTTCAATTGGAATTACATTCTATATACATCATTTTTTATATATACTTTCAAAAGCACAACAAAGAATTCTGCTCCTTTATATGTTTAATATGATTTACAAATACAACGATCTCGAAATCTTAAGGTTGAATTCGAAAAAATTTAACCAAATTATGTTCTACTAAAATGTATGGATCAGTAATATCTACATATTAAATAACATAGATGTGCGTGAATTCATATGAGTATGCATGTTTGATAGATCAATTTTGGTTCGAGTATGGATTACATGTATCATCATCTCGAATTCAAATATTTGAATCCCTTTTTTGTTCACTCCTTTCACGCCCATCTCTCTCGCATGCATGCTCCTTCAGGTAGCTATCACTCTCTTTTCTCCAGCTCACCCGCACGCTCACTTCATGTTGCTCCTATCCTCGCAAACATGGTCTCTCGACGTCTCCCTTGAGAAGTGTCACACTCTCCCTATCATTATAAATTACACGGTTTTCATTATCTCTCACGTCTCTACTGTTCTCTGGTATCACTCGGTACCTAAGCTTTCTTTTTCACCGCCAAACACACAGTCTCCACTCGTCTTTCACTTTGTCTTTCTCTCTATGGGATTCTCTCACACACCCTATATGTCTCTACATATGACTCATACCACTAAAATTACTCTCTCTATCTCTCCTGTAGACACAACATTTGTTGCGGTCTCCTTTTCGTCTCCATCCCAGACTGACATTATTCATTTGTTTACCGATCAGACAACCCCGACTACCGTCTCCTCTCTCTCTCTCACAGACACACACGCACAACTCCTGCTTCCACTCCCCTTCCGACTACCGTCTCTCTCTCTCACACACAAAACTCTCGCTTTCGCACCCCGACTCGTATTTCTCTCACAAACATTTATCGACTAGCTAGCCTCTAGATAGGTTTATACACCCGCACACTCGTGCTTCCACCATCGCATACATGTCTCTCTCCCGCTCCTTGTATCTATGTAGATTTTTCTTCCCTTCTTGAGACACGCCCTCTCGATCGTGCACACACACACTATCGCCTCATTTTAAGCTGATACCTATCGCACACACACTCCTTGTGTCTTTGTCACACATGCACTCCGTCCTCCTCCACTCGCCCTCTCTCTCACACACACATGGGCTTTTTGCAACAACTAGCAAGATGCCCATGCGTTGCACGGAACATCAAGATGCATTTGTATGAGTAGTTTATCTTGTGGGGGAAAAGGATGAACGAGGGAAGGCCTTATTTGCAAATGTGGAGAGGGGTGTGGGTATCTTTTTGCAAAATTGCCATAGTTTCCTTCCTATCCGTCAGATATAGATCGGACGGCCTATATTGCAGGATGGCAGGCACACGATCATCACCGACAATGCTTATTATAAGAGTAGGGATAAAAAATAGAGTTGGTGATGATGGTGGGCCTGCCATCCTGCAATGTAGGTCGTCTGATTTATATCTGACGGATAGGAAGGAAAATATGGCAATTTACCCGCACTCTTCACCACATTTGCAGATAAGGCCTTCCCTCGTTCATCCTTTTCTCCCACAAGATCTTGATGTTCCGTGCAACGCACGGGCATCTTGCTAGTAAGAGTAGAAATTAGACATATACCACTTCTCGAATCTTGAAACCAACAACATTCCTCCCTTATCTCATCAAAACCGCCAAAGGAATATATTTTGAGTGAAACATAACATATTTTTAGTGATATACGTATTTCAAAGCTAGACTTTTTTTCTATCAAATCGGTGAATATGTATTAATCCAGTGGCGGAGACAGGCCTGGGGCAGCTAGGGCTATAGCCCCAGGCCTAGAAACAACTTCCTTTGTAATTTCTTCATGCAAAGCATAGAAAATCATAGAAGTTTATCACTCAACATAGCACAGCCCCAGGCGTAGTCTGCATCTAGCTCCGCCACTGTATTAATCTACTTTGATCGTGTGGCAACGCATTGGCACATTGCTAATAGTTATTATAATTTTTTGGACACCAGACAAACGGTGGAGTACATATACGAAGAGAAGAGGCGCACGCAAGCAGTCGGCCTCTCGCTGTCTCGCACACATGAGTGTTACTTAAAGGCGACGTTAACAAATAAACCCTAAAACCCTAGGGGCACGATTGCTGCATTCGCGGGTACCGGGTATGTGGTGGAGGACCTTTGTAGGAATATTCAGCTCACGTGATAATTTGATCCGTAGGAGTTGATGGTCGGGACCACAGGTGAACGACTTGGAGCGCGGTGGCTCGCCAGTTGCCACAGATCGAGTAACCACGTTTAAAATATCGTTTTTAGCGGGGTTAAGAGTTCCGATTTTCAATGGCGCATTATAAGTAGTAAGTAGTTTTTAGAACGATTGGTATGGAGCGAAAATGGAATTCATAGTACTACGTACCTCCTTGGCGTATGGTTGTATGGTTTGTTTTTTTCGCGATGGAGGTTGTATGGGTTTATGTTGCGAGATGTTGAACCTGGTAGTTCTAGGGCAAATACTATGGTTTAGATTTAGATGCTGGTTTTCTTTAATGAAAATCGGAAGGGGAAACCCTTCTTCGATTAAAAAAACTACTACCTCCATTCTGGTTTACTAGTCCCCATCGTACTTTGGGTCAAAGTTTTGTCCACGAACTTTACTTGTAAAATATGAATGGAAAATGAAGATTTTGTTATACCCGAACAAAAAAGGACTGGAGGGAGTGATTGCTCTGACACGGACGCGACCTCTCATAGCGCAGGCATTGAACCGGTATAGCTTCTGCCTGTTCGCACGCCATGCCGGCGCGTGGATGTAACTTCACTTAATTTCAGTCAAACGTCGCGCCTCCCACGACCTTCGCCTCCCTCGCGCGGTCCGCGCCCTTTGAGACTTCGACCGGCTATAAATGAGCAATTTTTTTGCCTTTTTTTAGACAAGCAATTTTTTTGCCTACTCCGCATGCATGATACTCCCTCTGGTCCTTTTTACTCCCGTCAACCGTTTGCAAAGTGTTTGACCAAATTTATACTTTTTTTGAACACCACCTTATATTAATTAACCAGCCACACCAGTACACTCATTCGATACAATATTCACCACACAGGGCGGTACGTTATTTACAAGAATACCATCTAATCTATTGTCAAAGCTATACTTAGCGATTAAGTGTGCCACCTTATTGGCCGAACGGCTAATCTTTGACAATTGAAGATTGTTGATCAACTTCGAGATGCTCAACGCTTTCATCTTCAGGTCACGCATAGCAGACCTGTCAACGCTTTGACAGGCATCAATGAAATCCCACGACCAAATTTATACTAAAAATATCAATATCTACAATACTCCCAAAACACTTAGGCGCGGTGCATTAACTTCTACCTCGTTTCTTGTTTCTTGACATATCAACCAATAGGAGATGTGGGTGTGCATGCTTTTAATGACTTGAGACTACCAAACACGACATGCAGTGGTTAGTTCATTGCATGCAATGCTATTAATTAGCAAATAAACATTAAGATCTCTCGTTTTCCCCTCCTCCTTGGTCACAGTGCACAATCTAAGATGACTTGCTCACCTAGACGGAGGGAGTACTGATTATAATGAGTATAAGAACTACGTTTTATAATGAGTGTAAAAATATTGATTTGACATTGTGAATGTTGACACATTGTGGAATAGTTTTTGAAGTCTGCAAAAGTACTCAACTAGTGCTGTCGTTCTCCACAAAAAAATGTGTTTACCAATGCATGCATGAACACTAGTTACTCTAACCCCCTCTCTTCTTTAATTCTTTGCCACATCAGCATGTTTGCTATTCCCGTGTGCATGATACCAGCTAAGATACCACCATTATGGCCAGCCTTAATCATCGCATGCAATAATTTAGTGCACCTTGAAATATGAACATGTGTGGGGCGTGTTTGTTTTTAATGACTTGAGACTATACCTAGCCCGGCATGCAAGATGACTTATTATGCACCGTTCCCCATACCTGCAGGAAGCCCGTTCGTCTCCAAATCTTTTCCTCTCCATGTGTGGAAACAATATGCCTGCCAAACTCTCCTTCTCCCTCCGGCGGTCCCACCACTCCACCCCGTGTGAAAAAATCTGCATGCATGACTCTCCTCCCCCCACGCTCGTCCAATCCGTTGTGACCAGCAATATTTCCACCCCTTCGCTCCCCCGTAATTTACTCCAACAAATATGCCCACGTAGTTGTTACTTAACTGCAGGTGCATTCGGTCACTGACATATGGGCCCAACAGGGGTCTGGCCCACATGTCAGTGACGCAACTGGACCGGCAGTTAAGTCAGTGCAGCTCAGTCCATATCTTACATAGGTGTGCCATTGCTCGCTATAAATACTGCGCCTCCCATGACATCGCTATCTCCCCCCCCCACGTTCACGTTCATCGCTATCTCCTCCCCCTCCCTCTCACGTCGACCACCATGGCATCGCCCCTCCCAAGCCCTAGGAGCCTCTCGCTGCACCGCGCGAACGGTCATGCATCGCCGTTCCGTTCCTCACCGCCACTAGTCGAGGAGGATGCATCGGTGTTCCGCTCCTCGCCCGCTACGCGACACGTCGTCGTTCCGTTCCTCGCCATGACGCGACGCGTTGCCGTTCCGTTCCTCGCCGCCACTAGTCGAGGAGGACGCGTCGGTGTTCCGCTCCTCGCCGCGACGCGTCGAGGTGGACGCGTCGGCGTTCCCAATCTCGCCAGCACGCGCGCCGGAGGATGCGTCGGCTCCCCGCTACGAGGAGAACGCCGCGCCGCCCGCCGAGCCCCCCAGCCTTGAGGAGCTTTGGAAAGAAATGGATGTCGCCTTGTGGGAGGCTTTGCCTCCAGCAGAGCGCGCCAAAATAGAGGTGGAGAAGAAGGACAAGGAAGAGAAGCGCACCGCGGAACAAGCTACCTGGGAGGCCTATGTCGCGTCCGAGAGAGTCAGGAAATTGGCTCTTTGGCAGAAGGCTCGTGCGAGGGCCGTGAGGGTGGCGGAGGACGCCCGTGCCGACGCCCTGAGTGCAGTCGGGCCCAAGCGCCTCATCTACGCTTGGCGGTACGTGGACCGGGTGCACGCTTCCAGCGAGGAGGAGTACCTGTTGGCGCCGGATCACCACACCGGTGAGATCGCGCTCGCCCGCCGGCAAGCCGCCAATCAGCACCTCGCGAGTTGCGAGGCTGAGGAAGAGGCGTTGTGTCGGCACGCTGGGAAACGGCCGCGCACCAGGGCACTCGTGGCGCGCCGCAAGCGCTCCTGCGAGCGCCGTGGCTTTTAGGAGGAGTATAATTTTTGTTTCGTAAGGCGATCTCATTAGTTTTGGGACGCAAATGATAAATCCCGAACGTTCAGGAATTTTTAGCGTCCTTAATTAAGTATGTAAAAGGGAAAGTTTGGAAACCTTGTGTATTCGTACGCATTTTGCAAGTACGTGCATATAGCACAAACTTTACTATATACTATCGCACTACACGTCTCTCTCGATATATGCTTGCAGACTGTGCTACTCCCTCCGTCCAGGTCAATAAGTCATCTTTGGTTGTGCACCGTGACCAAGAAGGAGGGAAGACTTATACACCTAGACGGAGGGAGTACTACTATTACTTATGTACGTGCAAATGCACGTTTTAACATTACGATGCGGTTTTTGTAAAAGTAGAAAAACAGCACTAGTCAAGCTTGTGAAACGATTCAATGCAAAACAAATGCAAAAATGCTCGTTTGATTGTTTACTTTTAGCTTCCTTCTCTGTGGTTATTTCTCTGTCGTACTTTGTACGGAGTATCTCACTGGTTGGAAAGGCATGCAAATTCCCAAACCGCTTCCTACACCCTGTATCTCACTGGTTGCCGGCGTTGACGTTGTCGCCCATGTCGAGGATGAGGTTGCCGAGGTCGGGGAAGAAGTCGTCGTTCGCGAAGTCGTCGCTGCCAGCAGTCGCGCGAGTGCGCTCCCCAAAAACCTGATCGCCCCTCTCCCGTACAGGATCACGAGAGGCGGGGTTCCGGAGGCCTGCTGTCCCTTCTCCAGGTGCACACCGAAAGGAGGGATGGAGAAGACTTGCTTGGCGGCGCAATGATCTGGAACGGTGGTGAGAAACTATATAGTGCGGGCCGGGTAGGTCGTGGGAGTATAGCTCTGTCCTCGGCTCGGCTCAATCCCGCAACCCGCGGCGCGTCGTGACGAGGCGTGGCGTGGCGAGGCGAGCGAGGAGGAGGAGCGCGCGTGTAGGTCTCCTCTTCTCATGCTCATACAAGTGGTAGAAGAGCTCACCTTATAAAGGCCTACTAGCAAAATTCCAACATCGACCAGGCCGTCCATGAAACGGGAGTGGCTGTAGGGGACGTTGCGCCAGTTGAATATATGAGCAAGTTACTACGAGATTTAATCCGAATAAGCACAAAATAAATCATGACGGCTATAACAGAGATGAAACTAATCATGTGGACTAGCATAGTAGTAGGATACAGAGTAGAAACATGAATTCTACCACGATTTCGAACAGGAAGGACAGAAACACATACGGTGCAACGGGAGCAGCACCGTTGGCGTTGAGGTTGTCGCCCATGTCCAAACACCACGTAGACACGGTCTTTGAGCATGGTTCGTAGTCGTTCCACGCTCGGGCATTGAAGTTTGTAACTATTTTAGATTAGAATATACTACTCCTCCGGTGCTAGTAGTAGAGCAGAGTCCTACTCTACTACTCTACTCAAGCAAGTTAGGGCATAGCATTGTAGGGAGTACCAGTACTGTGATCACTCAAGCAAGTTGTCTGGCATCGACATGACCCTACGCTGCTGGTATGTGTCTCGTAAGTCAAGCGGCGTGCTGTAGTCATCATCACCTGTCCACTTCCCGCAGCACATATTCGCTTCTCCATCTTTGTCCGCACATAATCTCGTCCAATCTTCCATCCCCGCTAAGGCGCCTCCCCCCCTCGTCCGAAACCCAAGCACTAACAATGGCAGAACCGAGCAGCGTCCGCCGAAAGAGTGGCTGGAATTCGCTCCCCACAGAGGTAATCAAGCTCATTGTTTCGCGTGTGGACAATCTCAGTACCATGCCGCTCGCCGCGTGCTCGTCGGGGCTGTACCGTTTACTCAAAGCCCTCAGGCCGGAGCTTTTTAAGCCAGCTCCTTGCTTGCTGATGCCGCCTGATCTTCAGAAATGGCGTGTCACGCAGCATAACGATCGTAGGGTGGCGAGCATCAACCCCCTTGACTGCGATCCGATCCCCGTCAGCCTCAACTACATTAACGGTATGTACTGGGTCGGCATGAACACGTCTTGGATGGTGCTCGTCGACGGTCGCGGCAGCTGGATGCTCGTGGAGGTCTACACCCGGCGATTGATCCCCCTTCCTTCGATTAACACTGCACTGCTTTGGCACCGCGGCCCAGAATACTCGGAATCTTACAGTAGCCAACATGATACCAAGTTTGATTTGCTCAAGGTTGTAATCTGCCAAGTGCCCACAAGATCTGCGAATTATAAAGACTTCAGGCTAATTGCGTTCTTCAACCGCGGTCTCGCCTATCTGACAGGTCACTGCGGTAAGTGGATAAATCTGCACGTCCATCGCAGGATCATACATCCTCCATGGTTCTCTGATGCCATTGAACACAAGGGCTTCATTTACGCTGTCGACTCCTTCTATGGCTGGACGTATTGCTGGCCTACTCCAGTCATCGCTACAAACGGCTGTTACAGCAGTATGTTACTTTCCTATGATATCATGATGGCTTGCTTATATTACTGTCAACATTTGCTGAAAAAATATTCATGCTCATAACATGTTGTTCTTAAGATTGACTAAACCAAGAGCCCTTTTTTATTTGACTCCAACTTGATATGATGTTGTAGGCCGCCTGGTGTCCCTACCCTTCCTAATCCCAGAACCTTTCAAAGAAAAGCGGCATGGCAGTTGCAGGTGGTTCCTGGCTCGATCAGACGACGGCGAAAGATTGATGATCGTTCGCACGTACCGGACGTGTTGTTTCGCGGAATACAATCACAGTCACTGCAAGGTCTTTGAGCAGGATCCCAGCTTCTCTGGGCCTTCAGGAATTTTTGACTGGAGGCTGGTAAGTAGCCTTGGTACATGCTCTCTGTTTGTCGGACTGAATTATCCGATTAACCAGGAGATAACCGACGGCAAGGATCATGATGGCAGCGCCGTTTCATTCATCAGGCAAAACTGTGTGTACACAGCGTACCATGCGTCTCTGCATGCACCATACCCTGATATGTGCCGCCACGCTCTGCAGCCCAAAGTAGGAGAGAGGGTCGCAAGTATCAGACTTCGACCTGCTGGCTGGAGTTTCCCCCGTCAGGCACCCATCTGGTTCAAGCCGTCAGCCAATCTCCACAGCTTAATAAATAGTAACGTCTAACTGAGCCAGTTAGTTAGATGCGTACACTTGGTGTAGTAGGATCTTTATTTAGTTTGATGCATACACTTGTTCTTTTTTGGTAGCCCTTTTGTAATGATGGCTGATGTTTGGTTTGGAAGAGAGAGCTGCGTCTTCACTCTTCTGGCCTGCTTACTGCTTCTGTTGCACCCCCAGCCCTGGTTGCTGCTGCTGCTGTTTTCAATGTACAATCAGTAGTATATTTCCTCTGTTGGTTGAATAAATGTGTTGTTAGAATGACAAACACAATGTTTTGGAAGTCGTTGCACGGTTCGATCCTTTAGTGCCCCGTACCGTATGTAGCGCATACTATTTATCGTACGGAACACATTTTTTTTGAAACTCGGAACACATTTTCCACTTGTTGATAACATGCAGCCCACTGATGAAGGCCCAATAGAGAAGCCCATAATTAACTGGAAGGGAGGCTCTCACATGAATCCGGCCCAGGTACATGCTCATGGTCCCCTAAACATAAATAAGTAAATAAATAAATAAATAAAGCTAAATGCTCATGCACCAGTTCTTTGGGAAAATAGGTAGCCCAGTATTTCTTTTTGAAGAATACCCAAGCTAGGCCTATTTGTTTTCTCCGAATTACTGGACTGCAAATCTTTCAAGACGAGGAGGGATGCATTCCGTCCTGGCTTAAGAGTATGGTCAATGTCTGTTAAAAGTAATATCAAAAGGGGTTGAAAATTCCAAAAAATTATAGCAAATGGGATATAAGTTTCTTTTTTGTTTTTGTTCTTCACTGATATCTTATACGTATTTCATTGGATTTAACATGACATAGTACTAATTTATTTTTAAATTTGTTTTAGTATGGCTATTAATTTTTGGATTAAGAATATTTCGTTCCCCAGCAAAAATTTGCGAATTTTCAAAATTTCCCACATATTTAGTTAATTTTTTGACCCTGGTACTGACCAGAAAATGGCCAGCAATTCTAAAAATGGAAAACGGGCTGCAATAAATTCCATATGAATTAGAAAATGAGTAAAAATTATAAAAATAATAGCAAATGGGCTGTACACGCCACAGATTTCGAGGCTGACTTGTTTACGCAAGGCTTTGTCAGTGAACACACGATTCTAGCAGCAGTTAGTGTTGGATGTCCATCCAACGGCCAACGTGCTTCTTCAATCTCTGATCTTCCTGCTCCAGCCGCCTAAACTAGCGCCGGCGGGACTGCCTGCTCCCTCCTCTTGTGGCCCGCTGTGATGCCGCGTAGACTTCCCCGACCCACCCTACTCCCTCCGCTGGCCTGGCCGCACGCAATCAACTGCCTCCTTATTACGCGAAAAAAATGATTCCTCCCACTGACATCTAGGGTGCACCGGTTGGGAGGCTGACCTGTGGGCCTACTAAGTTGACGCGTACACAGGGCTTGTCAACTTAGTCAACAAATGATTCTAGTAGCAGTAACCGTTGGATTTGAATCGAACGGTCCTGCTGCTTCTTTAATCGCTGCTCTTCTTGCACTAGCCACCCAAACCAGCGCCGGGGAGACCGCCTGCTCCTGCCTCCAGTGGCCGGCTGTGCTGCCGATGAGGCCTCATCGCCCCCTACTACTCCCACCGCTAGCCAGGCCCTGCGGCGACGGCAGCCTCACACCATAGCCGAACCAGTGAACCCTCGTACTCCTCTCCGCGTGGGCATCCACTGTTGTGTCTTCCCCGGCTCCGCGTCGTCCCCTTCCTAGGCCTCGCCATCGTCCACCACCTTGGTGCTCTCGGCGCGGTGTGGTCAACATGGTCAACGACATTCCATCGGAAGAGTACTGTACGTGGAGAGACTGGCAGCTGGGTCCACGGCCACAACCCAGTTTTTTTGTGATTTGTCAAGTAAGTCGCTTTGCCAGGCCTGTTGGGCTGCAAATGTTTCAAGATGAGGAGAGCTTTCATTCGGCTGGCCGAGAAAATGGCCCATCAGGGAATGGGCTGTACATTTTTAAAACACATCAAACCGGCAATTAGTTTCAAATATCTTTTTTTCATTTCAAGATTTGAAATTACATTAATTTTTATGTGTGGAGAATTTGTTGGATTTTATATTGATATACATTTATTTTTAAAATCAGTTTGAATGTGAGTCAAAATTTCGGGATTAAAAACAGTTCGAATCGCACCGAAATACGCAAAATTTCGTATAATTTTTTAACCGTGGCCACAATATGCGCTATAATGCTAACAAAAAGAATATGGGCTCCAGAAAAATCCTTTATAATTAGCAAATGGGCTGTAAATTATTAGAAATAATGGCAGATGGGCTGTATGCTATTTTCCACAGATTTGAGGCTTTCCTAAAAAAAGGTTGATGCACAAGCAGTGACTGTTGGATGGCCATCCAACGGCCGTCGTGCTTCTTCAATCTCTGCTCTTACTGCTCCAGCCGCTCAAACAGGCGCCGGCGGGACTGCCTGCTCCCTCCTCCCCGCGGCCGGCTCTGCTGCCGCGTAGGCCTCACCGCCCCCACCGTACTCCCATCGCTGGCCTAGCCATCCCTCTACTCACCCACACCTGCTGTTATTCTCCAGCCATGGCAGACGAACCAGTAAACCCTCGTACATTCGTACTCCCCTCCGCGTGGGAAACAACTGCCGAGTCTTCCCTACCTCCATGCCGTTCCCTTCCTAGGCCTCGCCGTCGTCCACCGCCCTGGTGCTCTCGGCGCGGCCTGGTCAACATGGTCAATGACCGCATGCATCTGAAGTGGACTTTACGTGAGAGGCCGACAGCTGGGTCCACGGCCGCACGCAAGGAAATGCCTCCTTATTACGCGCAAAATAATGATTCCTCCACCTGACATCAGGGACCCACCGAAAGGGCCTCTGTATTTCGCGAAAAAAACGTTACCGCCGCTGACAGCTCGGACCCACCAGCTATATCTTCGCACGCAAGGAAGTGCCTCCTTATTACGCACAAAAAAACGAATACTCCCCATGTTAGCTGGGACCCAGTATAGTGGCAGGCTGACTTGTGGGCCTACTAAGTTGACGGCGACGGAGGGCTTTGTCAACTTAGTCAATATGCACGATTCTAGCTCCAATGACCGTACAATGTCCATCCAACGGCCGTAGTGCTTCTTCAACCTCCGGTCTTCTTGCTCCAGCCGCCCAAACCAGCGCTGGTCGTGCCTCGTGCTCCTGCCTCCCGTGGCCGGCTGTGATGCGGCAGAGGCCCCACCACCCCCTGCTACTCCCACCGCTGGTTAGGCCATCCCTCTACTCACCCACACCCCTTGTTATTCTGCGGCGAGGGCAGCCTCACACCGCAGTGAACCAGTGAACCCTCATACTCCTCTACGCGTGGGCATCCATTGCCGCGTCTTCCCTGGCTCCGCGTCGTCCCCTTCCTAGGCCTCGCCGTCGTCCACCGCCCTGGTGCTCTCGGCGCGGTGTGATCAACGTGGTCAAGGAACGGCTTCCATCAGACATGGACTGTATGTGGAGAGGCTGACAGCTGGGTCCACGGCCGCAGCAAGGAAGTGCATCCGTATTACATGCAAAATAATTATTCCTCCACCTGACAGCGAGACCCATCGGATGGGCCACTATATTTCGCCCCCTGACTGCTAGGACCCACCAGCTACATCTTCGCACGCAAGGAAAGTGCCTGACAGTCGGGACCCACCTGGTTGAAGCGTATGTAGCGTTGTCATTCTAGTCGTGAACGCGTACGTACATATATACTGGTCGATGTAGAGGCGCCCACGTGTCGTAGTAGAGGCGGCCAGGGTGCAAGAAAGAAAATACGGCCACGTATGTGTACATATGGGCGGGGTCTCGAACGCCTACTCGCGCATACGTATGGCCAGGGCTCGTGTACATGGCTGGGTCGAAACGGAGAAACAACGTCGTCGTCGTGTTCATGGGTAGGCAACGGAATGCATCGTGTTCATGGGGAGGCAACGGAATGCGTCGTGTTCATGGGGAGGCAACAGAATGCGTAGTGTTGATCGGGAGGGATTGGACGGAACAGGCGATGGAAATGAGGCCTGGCGTACCGCAAAACGGAGGAAACGGCCTTGTGTTCGACCGGCCACGTTCGAAACGGGATCCTGTTCATCGGGACGGGTGTGGCGTACCGCAAAACGGAGGAAACAGACCTCCTACGGTCGAAACGGGGGTCCTGTTGATCGGGAGGGGTGTGGCGTACCGCAAAACAGAGGAAACAGACCTCCTACGGTCGAAACGAGGGTCCTTTTGATCGAGAGGGGTTTGGCGTACCGCAAAACGGAGGAAACAGACTTGTGTTGGAGTGCTACGGTCGAAACGGGGGTCCTGTTCATCGGGAGGGGTGTGGCGTACCGCAAACGGGACTCCACGGGATACTGTTCATATCCACCGTTGACCTCCTCCAGCCTCCACGTGCTCCTGTTCATCCAGCCTCCATGGGCTCCTGTTCATCCAGCCTCCACGGGCTCCTGTTCATCCAGCCTCCACCGCGCGCTACTCCATCGGCTACTGTTCAACCACCCCTCCACCGTCTACTGTTCATCCAGCCCTCCACACCACGGGGTCCTGTTCAACCACCCCTCCACAGGCACCACTCCACCCTCTACTGCTCATCCAGCCCTCCACCACACCGCAGGGTCCTGTTCATCCAGAGGCAATGCCACCGCTCACTATTCATCCAAACCCCCCGCAATGCTCACTGTTCATCACATCGATCGGCTTCAGTTAGCAGCAGTAGCGAAGGAATCGCTCGATCGGGTTCAGTTAACAGCCATCGATCGATCGCTCGGGTTCACTAACGCGTAGCCTGCAGTGCAATCGCTCGGGTTCAGTTAGAGCCCAACGCCTCGCTCGGGTTCAGTTAGAGCCAACGCCTTGCACACACGCGCGTACGTGTACGAGAGAAACACGCATCGCTCAGCCCCCGACCTCCCACCGTAACTGGGAACTCCCCAAAATTTTCCTCCCCCTCGCTTCTACCACGGTTTTTTCCGTCATGGACGGCCCAAAGAATGTCATGCAGTTGCGTCTCCGGCCCGCCCAGGACTAAAAGCCCATTTTCTGTCATGATTTTTTGTCATATAAGTAGGAGTCCACCACATCTATGATGATAGCGGGTTTTGTCACAATTATCGTCATATAAGTGTCATATGTATGACAGAAAAAAATTTCATTCGGCCCAAAATGTCATGGATGTGTCTTTTTTTTGTAGTGATAGGGAACACCTTTCATTTTCTCTCTATCTTCTGCAGTGGTCGGGCATCGAGTCTGACTCAACTTTACACCTTGTAATACAGGCAAGAACCCTTTTTTTGCCTGATCCATTTTGAACTTCTTCAAAACTTTATCAAGGTATGCGCTTTGTGGAAGTCCAATTAAGTGTCTTGATCTATCTCTATAGATCTTGATGCCCAATATATAAGCAACTTCACCGATGTCTTTCATTAAAAATTCTTATTCAAGTATCCTTTTATGCTATTCAGAAATTCAGTATCATTTCTGATCAACAATATGTCATCTACATATAATATCAGAAATGCTACGGAGCTCCCACTCACTTTCTTGTAAATACATGCTTCTCCAAAAGTCTGTATAAAACCATATGCTTTGATCACACTATCAAAGTATATATTCCAACTCCGAGAGGCTTGCACCAGTCCATAAATGGATCGCTGGAGCTTGCACACTTTGTTAGCACCTTTTGGATTGACAAAACCTTCTGGTTGCATCATATACAACTCTTCTTTAAGATATCCATTAAGGAATGCAGTTTTGACATCCATTTGCCAAATTTCATAATCATAAAATGCGGCAATTGTTAACATGATTTGGACGGACTTAAGCATCGCTACGGGTGAGAAGGTCTCATCGTAGTCAACTCCTTGAACTTGTCAAAAAACATTCGCAACAAGTCGAGCTTTGTAGACAGTAACATTACCGTCAACACAAGTCTTCTTCTTGAAGATCCATTTATTCTCTATGGCCTGCCGATCATCGGGCAAGTCAACCAAAGTCCATACTTTGTTCTCATACATGGATCCCATCTCAGATTTCATGGCTTCAAGCCATTTTGTGGAATTTGGGCTCATCATCGCTTCCTGACAACCCACAAGTATAGGGGATCTATCATAGTCATTTCGACAAGTAAGACTGTCAATCCCAATGAGGAGCAGAAGGAAATGATAAGCAGTTTTTAGTAAGGTATTCTCTGCAAGCACTGAAATTATCGGTAACAAATAGTTTTGTGATAAGGTAATTTGTAACAGGTAACAAGTAATAAAAGTAAATAAGGTGAAGCAAGATGGCCCAATCCTTTTTCTAGCAAAGGACAAGCCTAGAGAAACTCTTATATAAAGGAAAGCGCTCCCGAGGACACATGGGAATTATCGTCAAGCTAGTTTTCATCACGTTCATATGATTCGTGTTCGGTACTTTGATAATTTGATATGTGGGTGGACCGGTGCTTGGGTACTGTCCTTCCTTGGACAAGCATCCCACTTATGATTAACCCCTATTGCAAGCATCCACAACTACAACAGAAGTATTAAGGTAAACCTAACCATAGCATGAAACATATGGATCCAAATCAGCCCCTTACGAAGCAACGCGTAAACTAGGGTTTAAGCTTGTGTCACTCTAGCAACCCATCATCTACTTATTACTTCCCAATGCCCTCCTTTAGGCCCAAACAATGGTGTAGTGTCATGTAGTCGAAGTTTACATGACACCACTAGAGGGAAGACAACATACATCTCATCAAAATATCGAACGAATACCAAATTCACATGACTACTTATAGCAAGACTTCTCCCATGTCCTCAGGAACAAATGTAACTACTCACAAATCATATCCATGTTCATAATCAGAGGGGTATTA
The DNA here is from genome assembly GCF_018294505.1 of Triticum aestivum. NCBI lineage: Eukaryota > Viridiplantae > Streptophyta > Magnoliopsida > Poales > Poaceae > Triticum > Triticum aestivum. The sequence continues at coordinate 457,866,476 of NC_057797.1, forward strand.
ATATGCATAAGGGATCTGAACATATGATCTTCCACCGAATAAACCAACTAGCATCAACTACAAAGAGTAATCAACACTACTAGCAAGCCACAGGTACCAATCCGAGGCTTTGGGACAAAGATTGGATACAAGAGATGAACTAGGGTTTCAAATGAGATGGTGTTAGTGATGATGTTGATGGAGATTGACCCCCTCCCAATGAAAGGATCGTTGGTGGTGACGATGGTGATGATTTCCCCCTCCTGGAGGGAAGTTTCCCCGGCAGAACAGCTCCGCTGGAGCCCTAGATTGGTTCCTCCAAGGTTCCACCTCGTGGCGGCGGAGTTTCATCCCGTGAGCTAGCTTATGATATTTTTCTCCACGAAAGACTCCATATAGCCAAAGATGGGCATCAGAGGGCTTCCAGGAGGCCCATCAGGTAGGGGGCGCGCCTAGGGGGGTAGGGCGCGCCCCCCACCCTCGTGGATGGTGGGTGGGCCCCCTCTGGTACTTCTTTCACCCAATATTTTTTATATATTCTGAAACTTGCTCCCATGAAGTTTCAGGACTTTAGGAGTTATGCAGAATAGGTCTCTAATATTTGCTCCTTTTCCAGCCTAGAATTCCAGCTGCCGGCATTCTCCCTCTTCATGTAAACCTTGTAAAATAAGAGAGAATAGGCATAAGTATTGTGACATAATGTGTAATAACAGCCCATAATGCGATAAATATCGATATAAAAGCATGATGCAAAATGGACGTATCAACTCCCCCAAGCTTACACTTCGCTTGCCCTCAAGCAGAAGCCGTTATCGAAAAATATGTCCACATGTTTAGAGATAGAGGTGTTGATAAAATAAAATACGGACATGAGGGCATCATGATCATTCTTATAACAGCAACATATATAAATATTGTCATATGATTTCCTATGCTAAAGTAACAATTCATTCATAGTTTCAAGTATGAATCAAAAACTTCATTGAAAACTAACATACTATAATCTCAGTCATTGAGGCAATTGCAATTTATCATAACATAGGAAAGTGTCAATAAGAGCTTTTCAGCAAGTCCAACATACTCAACCATCATTTAGTCCTTCACAATTGCTAACACTCATGCAATATTTATGGTTATGAAGTTTTAGTTGGATACAAAGAAAGATAGGGGCTTATAGTTTTGCCTCCTAACCTTTTACCTCAAGGGTAATGTCAACAATAATAGTCATGAAAACTCACATCCAATTAGCTATATATATATATATATATATATATATATATATATATATATATATATATATATATATATATATATATATATCAGGATCTTTCCAACGCATTGTGCTTGCCAAAGGATAAAATGTAAAAGGAAAGGAGAAGATCACCGTGAATCTTGTATGAAGTATAAGACAAGAATAAAAGATAGGCCCTTCGCAGAGGGAAGCAGAGGTTGTCATGTGCTTTTATGGTTGGATGCACCAAATCTTAATGCGAAAGAATGTCACTTTATATTGCCACTTGTGATATGGACCTTTATTATGCAGTCCATCGCTTTTATTTCTTCCACATCACAAGATCGTATAAAGCTTATTTTCTCCGCACTAATAAATCATACATATTTAGAGAGCAATTTTTATTGCCTGCAACGATGACAACTTACTTGAAGGATCTTACTCGATCCATAGGTAGATATGGTGGACTCTCATGGTAAAACTGGGTTTAAGGATATTTTGAAGCACAAGTAGTATCTCTACTTGGTGCAAATAATTTGGTTAGCATGAGAGGGAAAGGCAAGTTCAACATGTTGGATGATCCATGACAATATAATTTATATCAGATGTAAGAAAACATAACCCATTATGTTGTCTTCCTTGTCCAACATCAACTCTTTAGCATGTCATATTTTACTGAGTGCTCACAATCATAAAAGATGTCCAAGATAGTATATTTATATGTGAAAACCTCTCTTTCTTTATTACTTCCTATTAATTGCAACGATGACCAAAACTATGTTTGTCAACTATCAACAACTTTTATTCATCATACTCTTTATATGTGAAGTCATTACTCTCCATAAGATCCATATGATCTCTTTATTTATTTTTATTCTTTCTCTTTTATTTTATTCCCTCAAGATCATAGCAAGATAATCAAGCCCTTTACTCAACACTAATCTTTATTATATATAGCTCACGGACTCGATTACATAGAAGGATTATAAAGCAAAACACAAAACTAGATCATACTAAAACTTTATTCTACTAGATCAAGATATTATCAAAAGGATCAAACTAAAAAACGGTAAAGATAAAAGTGTGATGGTGGCACGATACCGAGGCACTCCCCCAAGCTTGGCAGTTGCCAAGGGGAGTGCCCATACCCATGTGTTTATGTCTCCTTCCTTGTTGGTGAAGAAGGTGTTGGTGATGATGGATAGTCGCACATCGAGCGTAGGAGATCTTCTAATTTGTGGATAATGCCCTTGAGTGCGATGATATGCTCCTTCAACAAAATATTTTCACTCGTGAGATACTTGTTTTGAATGCGAGCTAACTCAATCATCTTGAAAGCTTCAAGCTTCGTTGGGGTAAAGAGATGTCATGAGGTTGAAGGATGTCTTCGTCTACTACTGCTGGAACTTGATCCCCCATGGCCTTCTTGATCCCATCATCCTTGTTGATCTCACTGAGCTCTTCTCTTTTCAGCTCTATCTTCATTAGCCAAGCATCGTTGCCCTAATTGTTGGAGGTGGAGGGAGACGACATGATGCCTGGCCTTGACAACCCTGGCAGGAAACAACTCGAAACCAAAAACAGGAGATATTTGCGTGGTACGGTGGTCAAAACCTTCGGGAGATTATATAATGAATTTTTACCGACCAAAAGAAGTATCATGCAAGAAAACGGAGTTCAGAGAGCACATAAGGTGCCCACAAGGCTGGGGGCGCGCCCTCCACCCTCGTGGACGCCTCTTGTCCTTCCCGGACTACTTCTTATTTTCCTATTTTTTTTAATATTCCAAAACGGAGAAAAATGCTATTAGAACTGTTTTGGAGTCGGTTTACTTGCCGTACCACGTACCTATGCCTTTTCGGAGTCTAAAACATTCTGGAAAGTGTCCCTTATGTGTTCCTTCGGGGTTACGGTTTCAATAAAATTAGTTTCAACATTTATAGGATTATGTGACATATAATGTTTGATTCTTTGACCGTTCACACCCTCGGATTAGTGCCTTTGAAGTTGTTGATTTTTATGGCACCGGAGCGATAGACCTCCTCGATGATGTAAGTACCTTCCCATTTAGAGAGGAGTTTTTCTGCAAAAAATCTTAAACGAGAGTTGTATAATAACACATAGTCACCTACATTAAACTCTCATTTTTGTATCCTTTTATCATGCCATCTTTTAACTTTTTCTTTAAACAGTTTGGCATTCTCATAGGCCTGGGTTCTCCATTCATCAAGTGAACTAATGTCAAAAAGCCTCTTCTCACTGGCAAGTTTGAAATCATAGTTGAGGTCTTTAATGGCCCAATATGCCTTATGTTCCAGTTTGAGAGGTAAGTGACAAGCTTTACCATAAACCATTTTATACAGAGACATACCCATAGGATTTTTATATGCAGTTCTATAAGCCCATAATGCATCATCAAGTTTCTTGGACCAATTCTTTCTAGATCTATTAACAGTCTTTTGCAAAATTAATTTAAGCTCTCTATTGCTCAGTTCTACTTGACCGGAAGACTGTGGGTGATAAGGAGATGCAATTGTATGATTAACATCATACTTAGCAAGCATTTTACAATAGGCACCCTGAATAAAATGTGAACCACCATCAGTCATCAAGTATCTAGGGACTCCAAACCTCGGAAAAATAACTTCTTTAAGCATCTTAATAGAGGTGTTATGATCAGCACTACTAGTTGGAATAGCTTCTACCCATTTAGTAATGTAATCAACAACAACTAAAATATGTGTATACCCATTAGAGGAAGGAAACGGTCCCATATAATCAAAGACCCAAACATCAAATGGTTCAATAACAATTGAAAAATTCATAGGCATTTCTTGACGTCTACTAATATTACCAATTCTTTGACATTCATCACAAGACAAACAAACTTACGGGCATCCTTGAAGAGAGTAGGCCAATAAAAATCGGATTGCAATACCTTATGTGAAGTTCTATCTCCAGCATGGTGTTCTCCATAAGCCTCATAGTGACACTTGCGTAGGATCTGTTCCTGTTAATGCTCAGGTACACAACGTCTAATAACAGCATCTACTCCTTCTTTATAAAGGTGTGGATCATCCCAAAAGTAATGTCTTAAATCATAGAAGAACTTTTTATTTTGCTGGTATGTGAAACTAGGTAGTATAAATTTAGCAACAATATAATTAGCATAATCACCATACCATGGAGCAGTACGAGAAGCATTTTGACAGCTAGTTGTTCATTAGGAAAGCTATCATCAATATGTAGTGGGTCATCAAGAACATTATCTAACCTAGACAAGTTATCTACAACGGGGTTCTCGGCTCCCTTTCTATCAATAATATGCAAATCAAATTCTTGTAGCAAGAGAACCCATCTAATAAGTCTAGGTTTAGCATCTTTCTTTTCCATAAGATATTTAATAGCAGCATGATTAGTGTGAATAGTTACTTTTGAATCAACAATATAAGGTCTGAACTTATCACAAGCAAACACAATTGCTAAAAATTCTTTTTCAGTAGTAGCATAATTTCTCTGGGCACTGTCTAGAGTCTTACTAGCATATTGGATAGCATTTAATTTCTTATCAACCTTTTGTCCTAGAACAGACCCTACAACATAATCACTAGCATCACACATAATTTCAAATGGTAAATTCCAATCTGGTGGCTGAACAATAGGTGCAGAGATCAAGGCTTTCTTAAGTATTTCAAATGCTCTACACAATCATCATCAAAATCAAAAGAGCATCTTTTTGTAAGAGATTAGTCAGAAGCTGAGAAATTTTAGAGAAGTCCTTAATGAACCTCCTATAAAAACTAGCATGACCAAGGAAACTTCTTATACCTTTAATGTCCTTAGGACACGACATCTTTTCAATAGCATCAACCTTAGCTTTATCAACTTCAATACCTCTTTCAGAAATTTTATGCCCCAAGACAATACCTTCATTAACCATAAAGTGGCACTTCTCCCAATTCAAGAAAAGATTAGTTTCTTCACATCTCTACAAAAGTCGATCAAGGTTGCTTAACCAATTATCAAAAGAAGTTCCATAAACAGAAAAATCATCCATGAATACCTCAATAATCTTTTCACAAAAGTCAGAGAATATAGCAGTCATACATCTTTGAAAGGTAGCAGGTGCATTGCATAAACCAAAAGGCATACGTCTATGAGCAAAGGTACTGAAAGGGCAAGTAAAAGTTGTCTTTTCTTGATCCTCTTTGGACACAGGTATTTGAGAGAAACCAGAATAACCATCTAGAAAGCAAAAATGTGTATGTTTGGACAATCTTTCTAGCATTTGATCAATAAAAGGTAAAGGGTAATGATCCTTTTTAGTAGCTTTATTTAATTTGCAGAAGTCAATTACCATTCTATAACCTGTAACAATTCTTTGTGGGATCAATTCATCTTTATCATTAGGAACAACAGTAATACCTCCCTTCTTAGGGACGCAATGGACATGACTTGCCCACTGACTATCAGCAATGGGATAAATTATACCTGCCTCCAGAAGCTTTAGTATTTCTTTTCTTACCACTTCTTTCATCTTAGGATTTAACCGTCATTGGTGATTGTCGGCGTCAAAACCGGCGGATCTCGGGTAGGGGGTCCCGAACTGTGCGTCTAGGCCGGATGGTAATAGGAGGCAGGGGACACGAAGATTTACCTAGGTTAGGGCCCTCTCAATGGAGGTAAAACCCTACGTCCTGCTTGATTAATATTGATGATATGGGTAGTACAAGAGTAGATCTACCACGAGATCAGAGAGGCTAAACCCTAGAAGCTAGCCTATGGTATGATTGTATGTTGTGATTGTTGTCCTACGGACTAAAACCCTTTGGTTTATATAGACACTGGAGAGGGTTAGGGTTACACAAGGTTGGTTACAAAGGAGGAGATATCCATATACGTATTGCCTAGCTTGCCTTCCACGCCAAGTAGAGTCCCATCCGGACATGAGACGAAGTCTTCAATCTTGTATCTTCTTAGTCTAACAGTCCGGCCAATGGAGATAGTCCGGGTGTCCGGAGACCCCCTAATCCAAGACTCCCTCAGTAGCCCCTGAACCAGGCTTCAATGACGATGAGTCCGGCGTGCAGTATTGTCTTCGACATTACAAGGCGGGTTCCTTCTCCGAATACACCGCAGAAGATTTTGAATATGAGGATAGCGTCCGACCCTGCAAAATAAGTTCCACATTCCACCATAGAGAGAATAATATTTTCGCGGATCTAATTTGCTGGCTTGTTTTGGCAGCATGACGTTATGTCATGGCCCCGTGATTATTTGAAACGTTTCTTTTAACCAGCCCTGCACATAACGCGAGGCAGTTTTTTGACACGTCTTGTCAAAGCAGAGATCGTGTCCCCTTATTATGGGATTCTCATCAATACGGGCGTGGTAACCCAACCGTGTCTAGGACTCCTAGATTATAGGCAAGTCCCAAACGGCTACGGAGAGGACGCTTGATATTCACCCTCTTTATAATGGGACAAGGTTTTCGCTTTTTCCCTCTCGTGCTCAATCAAACCCTTCCCCCGCCTCGAGTTCTAACACCCAAAGCCCAGGTTAGGTGCTCCGGATCTTCAATCATGTCCGGATCCAGCCTTCAAGGCCGATGGATGCCCTCCTCTGTTACGGAAGAGGACATCAAGAAGTTGAGGGAGGCCAGATACCTGATCGCCGAGGTTTCGCATCGGCTGCCTGCTCGAGGGCAGATCGTCCCTACTCCCGAACCCAACGAGAACGTCGTGTTTGTCTCCCACTTCTTTTGAGGTCTAGGCCTCACTCTGGATCCCTTCGTCAGGGGTTTGATGTTCTATTACGGGCTAGATTTCCACGATCTAGCTCTGGACTCCTTTCTCCACATCTCGACATTTATTGTCGTGTGTGAGGCCTTCCTCCGCGTTACCCCTCACTTCGGCCTGTGGCTCAAGACCTTTGAAGTAAAGCCGAAGATGATCGAGGGGCAACATGCAGCGTGCGGAGGTGCATCAATAGGCAAGATGGCAGGAGCTCCATGGCCGAAAGGTTCCTTTCCAGAGGTGTCCGAATTATGGCAACGGGAGTGGTTTTACGTCACGGCTCCCAGAAGTGCCAAGTGGGCGGCTGCCCCTGCTTTCTGCTCGGGCCCCCCACCACAACTGATGTCATGGATTAGCAGAGGTCTGAGCTGGGGTCCAGCCAAGGACGTGCCTATACTGCAAAGCCGCATCCGAGATCTCTTCGAGGGAGATTTTAATTTGGCTGTGGTAATACAAGTTATGCTGGTTCGTCAAGTCCAGTTGCAAACGCCGGCCCCTTCGCTTGTGGGAGTTCAACCCAGAGGGACTGCGTGCCATTCAAAGTTTCCTCGGCCTGACGCACGAGGAGATGTACAAGTCATTCTTCGGACCTCAAGTAGAGTGTCCGGATATTACCGAGGACGTGGGCCTGAGCAGTAACCGCGCCGCCGAACAAGTAAGAAACCCTCTGGCCGAACACACTGTCTTTTATTCGTCACGAAGTTATTTCTGAGAGTTTGCTTTTTGACCAGGACTGGCTAACAAAGGCGAAGATGATTCGGTGTTTGGCCCCCCTCCCTGAGGGTTTGGAAAATCCGGTATTGGAAAAGATGCTCGAGGTCGCACCTTGCCCGGAGCCCTCGAAGGAAGATACCGGGGGGGGGGATAATACGGGCGGACGCGGGCCCCCATCGCTGCCCGTTCCAACCGAGGGAATGGGCGTCTCCATGAAGGAGGACAACCGGGGGAGGAAAAGGACTGCTTCCGAGGATCCGGAAGCCGAAGCCTCCAAACAGGAGAAGAAGTCTCCCACAGAGGGTCCTGCCTCGGGGGGTGCTTTTGCCGCACAAAGTCCGCGGGGGGATCAGCCCTCCAACGAGTCGTAAGTGATCCAAAATACTTTAATAGTAAAGGTATGCTATCTTTTTTTCTGAGAAAATAACCACCGCATATATCTTGCAGTTCGGGCCTTAGCCCCTCTCAGATGAGCTCGTCTTCGGGGGATCTTCTTCCAGAGATGATGGAGAGCGAAATGCCTCCCCCGGACTCCTCCGCTCAAGAAGCGGGCGACCCTGAAGTGTCGTCACGGAGGGCCTCTCCGGATCCGGTGAGGCTAGAAGATAATCCCATAGACCCCCGAAGTCCCCAGCGTCCGGCTCCCGAAGAGAGCAGACAAAAGAGTCCGGCACCGTCTGGTGTGCGGTCGGACGTTCTGAGGGAGTTGGTGGGGCGAGCGGCCATCTCAGAAGAACACCATATGCTGATGGGTATGGTGATGGAGAGAATCTCGTCCGCCGAAAGCGGATTACATGAAGCCTTTATGAGTCTACTGACGGGCTTTGAGGTACGTGAGATAATATGTGATAGTACTGCACATGTTAGGTGTGCCCTGTGTAGATAGTAGCCCCTGAGACTCTGGGTGTCGTCGAGAATGGCGGCGGACAGAGGATCATATTCCCAAGCAATAACCAGACTGCCCCTATGTGCAGGTGGTGGAAGCTCCGGTGGCTAGCCGGACTAGTGAGTTTGCCAAATTAGAACGGCAACTGGATGCAGTAGACGCCGACATCGAGCTTGTTAACAAGAGGCTCGACGAGGCATAGGGTAAGTGTTATTATATGGTGAACACCACATAGTAAGAGCAGCATGATGCCAGTATCTTTAATATGTTGTGACTGCAGATGGAGCTGCCACCGTGGAGACCTTGCGGGCAGAACTTGCCCGAGCCAAGGAACAAGCGAGGATTAGTAATGCCGCTGCTTTGAAGGCGGCCGAAGAGTTGAAAGCCGAGAAGGCCGCACATTGCGAGAGCCAGGAGAAGATGGCCAAGATGGCCGTAGAATTAAAATACACTGCTGACCATTGCCGGGTCCTTGAAAAAGAAAATCGAGCGAAGGCAACAGACCTGGACAAGGCCACGGCGGCGGACAAAGACACCCGTTCTGCTTTGAGGGCGAAGGAGGAGCTGCGGGAAGCCGGGGATATCGCGGCTGGGAAAACCTTCATGTTACAGAGGAAGTTCGGAGGTCCATGGTATGCCCCTCTGGATCGGCTGTGGAGTTCGGCAGATGCGTATATGGATTTGGCGGCGAGCGCTGCCGATGCGGCCAAGTACTTCCAAGGTTAGACAGATCGTGAAGTGGACAAGCTGTTCTGGTCGCAATTCCATGTTCCAGAGCGTCCGCTTTCATTGACTGACCAGCTAGCCAAATGGGCCAAACTGAATAGGTTGTCCGGACTCGCCATGAGGTCTGTTGTGGATTAGCTATGGCCGGAAAAGCCAAAGCCAAACAGATATTTCAACTTAGTGTAGCAGTTCCTTGGTGTGGTGCCGCGCATTAATGCGATGAAGAGGTCGGCGTGCATAGAAGGCTCGCGGATGGCCCTTGCCCGTGTTAAAGCATACTGGGCGGAGGTGGACGCTACCACTGTTGTGGCGCAGGGTTGGGCCATAGGCTGAGTGGCTGCTGAGCACTATTTCGAGGAGGTTCTTAAGGGTGCTCGTTTGATAGAGGCCCAATGCTCGAAGAATATTATGTTTGAGTGATATGTATTCTCATTGTAAACACAATGCTTTTTATGAAGTTTCTATAAGGCTATGTTTATACTTTTGCCTCAAAGTAGTATGATGCCTCCTATGCGGCCGTTTATGTATACATGTGTATAACCTGAAAGATTGCAGCCGTCGGCTTCAACCCCCATGCATATAATGCGGAGGTGCTCGCAAAAAATGTGTGTTCACAATTAACCCAACGTCTCGGTCCTATTAAGGAGGTGATAGTGTAGCGAGCGAGGCAACCGGACTATAATGCTTTAACACTTTCACTTAGCCATATGAGTTTGACAGTGGGGCTACTAGATAGCCCCTGGTGACTCCGCACTCTCCCGATCGCGGGGTGCGTACATGCCTAGCCGGAAAACGGCCCTTTGTTAAGGCGGAGGAATTCTAACATTCCGATAGGTCATCGAGTGGTTGACCAGTCTCACGCTATATCATGACAGTCAGTTTTCGGCTTTCTCTACTGAGGTGCTCGTCCGGATGAACCAGGGCACAATCGCAGTAGTTCTCCTGGTTCTACCTTAGCCGATAAAGCGGAACGTAAGGCACCAAAACACAGGAGCCGGGCAAACCCAACATTTCACCAAAGACAATGATTCGGAGCTGATGCATATAAGGCCAAACTCGCGACACCGAACACTCCCTAAGGTATTCGGTCTTTATGGTATCAACCGGGCATAAATAGTGCCCTTTGTAAGAAGCCCCTTATGTCCAGGTACATGCATTATTCTGATGTGGCCACATGCCAAGACGTCAACATCCTTCTCAACTGTGCTGAGAATTCGGTGGATATGTATCAACAAGAGACAGTAAAAAAGGTTTACACAAGGTCTTAATCTAAAAAGAATCCTTGGAGCAGGTCCCTGCTGCACGTCTACGCCTGTGTCTCCGTTGTGCCGTATCCTAGACGGGTGTAGCACGATGATCATCTATGAAAGAGAGGAACTTAGGTGAAAAAGTTGTCATGCAAAAAGATAGTTTTTAAAGAAACCATGAATAATTCAAGATGCGTAAAAATTGCCGCTTGTCTGCGTGCGTTGAGCCCCTTGTATTTGTAATAGGGGTGTGACCATTGATCCGGTATGAATTACATATAGCTGCGCCGGACTCATCTAACCGTGTCCGAGGTCTTGAACACCTGTTAAATGCTTTATTTGGTGAGGCCATTTTTAGTGTGCGGCTACCAAGGCAGCTGCACGCTCTTCGGCGCGCAAAGATTGCTTAATACTTCCGTTCACTGTAATGATGCCACGTGGGCCAGGCATCTTGAGTGTGAGGGAAGCATAGTGTGGTATTGCATTAAAGCGAGCGAAAGCTTTGCGTCCGAGTAGTGCTTGATATCCACTTTGGAATGGAGCGATGTGGAAGGTTAAATGTTCGCTGTGGAAGTTATCGGGGAAGCCGAATGTAACCTTTAGTAGCAGGGAGCCCGTACAATGAGCCCCTTGGCCTGGGGTTACTCCTTTAAAGGTAGTGTTGCTATGGGAAATTTTTGTTGGGTCTATCTCCATTTCACGGATTGTATCCTGGTATATCAGGTTCAGACTGCTTCCACCGTCCATCAGGACTCGTGTGAAGTGGTATCCGTCAATTATTGGGTCTAATACTAGGGCAGCCCATCTTGCACGCCGGATACTTGCTGAGTAATCACGATGGTCGAAAGTGATCGGTTGAGACGACCAGTGGCAGGACTCCGCGGTGATAGGCCCTTGGGCATATTTTTCTGGGAGTGCCTTTTTGTTTCTTCCATTGATCAAGTGTAACACGTTTACTATTTTGACTTCTGGTGGAAATTTCTTTTGTTCCCCAGTGTCTTGCTTGAGAGGCTCATCCTCGTCTTCGCTTGGTGTATCCTCCCCCTTGTGTACGGCGTTGAGCTTGTCTGACTGCTTGAAGACCCAACATTCTCTGTGGGTATGATTAGCAGGTTTACCAGGGGTGCTATGGATCTGACCTATTTGGTCCAGAATTTTGTTTAGGCTGGACAGTTCATCTCTAGCGCCTTTAGAGGGCGGCTTTTGCTGACCTGGCCGAGAGCTTTTGAATCCGGAGTTTACTGCCGTGCTCTTCGTTCTGTCTTCTTTATTTTGGTGTTTGTTATTGCTGTTGCGCCGTGATTTCTCGTTTCCATCTCTGACTTCAGATGTACTGGGGTCGTTGGTGCTGCATCTGGCTAGCCAGCTGTCCTCACCCGCGCAAAAGCGGGTCATGAGGCTTGTTAATTCTGCCATTGTTCTCGACTTTTCTTGGCCGAGGTGTCTGGTGAGCCATTCGTCATGGACGCTATGCTTAAAAGCTGCCAAGGCTTCAGCGTCCGGACAGTCGACAATTTGGTTCTTTTTAGTAAGAAACCTATTCCAAAGTTTTCGGGCTGACTATTCGGGCTGTTGAGTTATATGACTCAAATCATCCGTGTTCGGAGGTCGGACATAAGTCCCTTGAAAATTTGCCCGAAAAACGTCTTCGAGCTCTTCCCAGCTTCCAATGGAGTTTTCAGGAAGGCCTTTAAGACAGTGACGAGCTGGCCCTTTGAGCTTGAGGGGTAAGTACTTGATGGCATGGAGATCATCTCCTCGAGCCATATGGATATGGAGGATATAGTCCTCAATCCAGACCCCAGGATCTGTTGTTCCGTCGTGTGCCTCTATGTTTACGGGTTTGAATCCCTCTGGAAATTCATGGTCCAGCACCTCATCGGTGAAACATAGGGGGTGTGCGGCACCCCTGTATCTGGGTGTACCGCGTTGTGCGGATGTTTGTTGTGTTACATTGTATGCTGGGGCGCGCTTGTGTGGTCCATAGATGGATCTGGTTGCGTCGTCCTTTTGGTGCGAGCCCTCGCGTGGATCGCATATTGTCTTGTGAGTGGCATTGTTTGCCGCTCTATGTTGGCCGTGAGGTCGTCTATCCGGCCAGGTGGCTGTTTTGATTTTTGGTTGTGGGGGGTTTGAGGCCTCCTCATCGAATTCAGGTAGCAACTTCCGCTTTGGGTAGCTCTTGGTGGGGCAATTGTCGCCGTACTTTGCTGCTGTGTTGAGTACTTTACTCCATCTGATTTGGAGTGTATCCTGCGCAACCTTGAGCCTTTGCTTCTGCTTTTTCAGACTCCTCGCGGTGGCAACAAGCCTTTGACGGGCATTCTGCTGCTCCGGGTGTCTGTCCGGCGTTATGTCGTCCGTACTATTATCTTTGACAGAATTGGTTTGTTCGGCTTGATTCCCCGTATTGCCGTGGTCCGGCAGTGGTTCGCCCTGCTCCAACGCTGGGTCTGTATGATCTTTATTTCTGCCGAGGCAGGATTTGGGGCGGCGCTTGCACCGTCGCTTTGACTGCTTCTCGAGGGAACAAGCCTTCGGTGCGTCTTACCGTTCCTCGTCATCTTCTTTTGGTGTGTCCACTATGTATACGTCATATGATGAAGTGGACATCTAGCGCCCTATGGGCAGTGGTTCCTCTTTGCCTGCCGCATCATCGTCCATACCGTCGATGTCTTCGGAGTTGAAGTCGAGCATGTCGGTTGAGTCATCGACAGTGGCTATGAAGTGGGTGCTGGGTGGGCGTCGAATTTCTTCGTCGTCCGCATCCCAATACAGTTGGCCATAATTCGGCCAGGGCTCTCCTGACAAAGAGAGAGACTTTAATGAATTCAGAATGTCGCCGAAGGGCGAGTGTTGAAAGATATCCACGGCGGTGAATTCCATGATCGGCGCCCAATCGGATTCGATTGGCAGGGGCGCGGATGGTTTGGAGTCCGGAAAAGAGTCCGGCACCTTGGAGTCACGGGCTGCGCAGAGGATTATGCTAGTGTTTGGCTCGATCGCCGTTGAGACTGCAGCCCCTGAGGCGATGTCTAACCACCCGTCCTCGATTGACACAGTTGGCACCGAGCTACGGGTCGGAGCTGATGCGGGCGCGGCCTCTGGGGTACTGTTCGGCGGCAGAGCTAGGTCATACCCATCGCGATAGTGCGGCGCGCCCGGCTGTGGCTCGAATCCGTCGAAGATCAAGTCTCCGCGGATGTCGGCCGTGTAGTTCAAACTTCCAAATCTGACCTGATGGCCAGGGGCGTAGCTTTCAATCTGCTCCAGATGGCCAAACGAATTAGCCCATAGTGCAAAGCCGCCGAATATGAAGATCTGTCTGGGGAAAAAAGTCTCATCCTGGAACGCATCGCTATCGATGATAGTAGGAGCCATCAAGCCTAACGGCGACGACACAGAGGAACTCTCAATGAAAGCACCAATGTCGGTGTCAAAACCGGCGGATCTCGGGTAGGGGGTCCCGAACTGTGCGTCTAGGCCGGATGGTAACAGGAGGCAGGGGACACGAAGTTTTACCCAGGTTTGGGCCCTCTCGATGGAGGTAAAACCCTACGTCCTGCTTGATTAATATTGATGATATGGGAAGTGCAAGAGTAGACCTACCATGAGATCAAAGAGGCTAAACCCTAGAAGCTAGCCTATGGTATGATTGTATGTTGTGATTGTTGTCCTACGGACTAAAACCCTTCGGTTTATGTAGACACCAGAGATGGTTAGGGTTACACAAGGTCGGTTACAAAGGAGGAGATATCCATATACGTATTGCCTAGCTTGCCTTCCACGCCAAGTAGAGTCCCATCCGGACACGAGACGAAGTCTTCAATCTTGTATCTTCTTAGTCTAACAGTCCGGCCAATGGAGATAGGCCGGCTGTCCGGAGACCCCCTAATCCAGGACTCCCTCAGTGATCAACAACCGGTTTAGAATCCTTTTCCAATTTTATTTTGCGCTGGCATAGGGTGGGACTAATGCCCTTAAGATCATCAAGAGTATATCCAATAGCAGCACGGTGCTTCTTTAGAGTTTTCAATAATTTCTTTTCTTTATGCTCTGAAAGGTTAGCACTAATAATAACAGGATATATCTCTTTTTCATCAAGATAAGCATATTTAAGAGTATTAGGTAAAGGTTTAAGCTCAAACACAGGGTCAGCCTTGGGTGGAGGAGGACCCCCTAGAATTTCGACAGGCAAGTTGTGTTTCAAAATAGGTCCCTGTTTAAAGAATACTTCATCTATTTACCTTCTTTCATTCATAAACATATCATTTTCATGGTCTAGCAAATATTGCTCCAAAGGATCATTAGGAGGCACGACAATGGAAGCAAGACTAATAATTTCATCTTTACTAGGCAATTCTTTATCATGGAGTTGTCTATGAAACTTAGCAAAATTAAACTCATGAGACATATCCCCTAAACCAACAGAAACAATATCCTTATTGCAGTCTATCTTAGCATTAACAGTATTCAAGAAGGGTCTACCAAATATAATGGGACAAAAGTTATCTTGTGGGGAACCAAGAACAAGAAAATCAGCATGATATTTAACTTTCCCACACAAGACTTCAACATCTCTAACAATCCCAATTGGTGAAATAGTGTCTCTATTGGCAAGTTTAATAGTAACATCAATTTCCTCTATCTCAGCAGGCGCAATATCATGCATAATTTCTTTATATAGGGAATGAGGTATTTCACTTGCACTAGCACCCATATCACATAAGCCATGATAGCAATGATCTCCTATTTTAACAGAAATAACATGCATGCCTACAATAGGTCTATGTTTATTTTTAGTATCCGGTCTAGCAATTCTAGCAGCTTCATCACAGAAATAAATAACATGCCTATCAATATTATCGGCCAAGAGATCTTCAATCATAGCGACACTAGGTTCAACTTTAATTTGCTCAGAGGGTGTAGGTGTTCTAGTATTACTCTTACGAAATATAGTTGAAGCTTTAGCATGATCCTTTATTCTAACAGGGAAAGGTGGTTTCTCAATATAAGCAGTAGGAACAACAGGATAGTTATAAGTGATAGTATTTTCTTCAACTTTAATAGGTGCAACTACTTTTACTTCAATGGGAGGATTATATTTAAATCACTTCTCCTTAGGGAGATCAACATGAGTAGCAAAGGATTCACAGAAAGAATCTACTATTTCAGAGTCAAGTCCATATTTAGTGCTAAATTCACGGAAAGCATCGATATCCATAAAAGATTTAACACAATCAAACTTAGGTGTTATACCTGACTACTTACCTTCGTCGAGATCCCAATCTTCAGAGTTGTGTTTAATTCTTTCCAATAAATCCCATTTGAATTCTATAGTCTTCATCATAAAAGAGCCAGTACAAGGAGTATCGAGCATGGAGCGATTATCGAGAGAAAGCCGAGCATCAATTTTTTGAATAATAATTTCTCTTGAGAGCCCATGATTGGGGCATGAATATAACATTGACTTAAGCCTCCTCCAAGCTTGAGCGATGATTTATCCTTCACGAGGCCAAAACTTATATATATAATTACGATCACGATGAATAAGATGCATAGGATAAAACTTCTGATGAAATTCCAATTTCAATCGGTTGTAGTTCCATGATCGCATATCATCACATAGCCTAAACCATGTCAATGCTTTTCCCTTCAAAGATAAAGGGAATACCTTCTTCTTGATAACATCCTCGGGCATACCTGCAAGCTTAAATAATCCACAAACTTCATCCACATAGATTAGGTGCAAATCGGGATGTAATGTTCCATCACCTGTGAAAGGATTAACTAGCAGTTTCTCTATCATACCCGAAGGAATTTCAAATTAAACATTTTCAGTAGGTTCAGTAGGTTGAGGAGCAAATCTTTGCTCTACTGGTCGTGGTGAAGATACCCCGAAAAAGCTCCTCAAAGGATTATGTTCCATAGTAACAAGTGACAGTAAATTTCAGCACACTATATAAATTTTTCTTTACCAAATTCCACCAACCAAAGGCGCTTCACTCCCCGACAATGGCGCCAGAAAAGATTCTTAATGACCCACAAGTATAGGGGATCTATCGTAGTCCTTTCGATAAGTAAGAGTGTCGAACCCAACGAGGAGCACAAGGAAATGATAAGCAGTTTTCAGTAAGGTATTCTCTAGAAGCACTGAAATTATCGGTAATAGATAGTTTTGTGATAAGGTAATTTGAACGGGTAACAAGTAATAAAATTAAATAAGGTGCAGCAAGATGGCCCAATCCTTTTTGTAGCAAAGGACAAGCCTGGACAAACTCTTATATAAAGGAAAGCGCTCCCGAGGACACATGGGAATTATCGTCAAGCTAGTTTTCATCACGTTCATATGATTCGCGTTCGGTACTTTGATAATTTGATATGTGGGTGGACCAGTGCTTGGGTATTGTCCTTCCTTGGACAAGAACCCCACTTATGATTAACCCCTATTGCAAGCATCCGCAACTACAATAGAAGTATTAAGGTAAACCTAACCATAGCATGAAACATATGGATCCAAATCAGCCCCTTATGAAGCAACGCATAAACTAGGGTTTAAGCTTCTCTCAATCTAGCAACCCATCATCTACTTATTACTTCCCAATGCCCTCCTTTAGGCCCAAACAATGGTGAAGTGTCATGTAGTCGACGTGCACACGACACCACTAGAGGAAAGACAACATACATCTCATCAAAATATCGACGAATACCAAATTCACATGACTACTTATAGAAACACTTCTCCCATGTCCTCGGGAACAAACGTAACTACTCACAAATCATATTCATGTTCATAATCAGAGGGGTATTAATATGCAAAAAGGATCTGAACATATGATCTTCCACCAAATAAACCAACTAGCATCAACTACAAAGAGTAATCAACACTACTAGCAACCCACAGGTACCAATCTGAGGCTTTGGGACAAAAATTGGATACAAGAGATGAACTAGGGTTTGAGATGAGATAGTGCTGGTGAAGATGTTGATGGAGATTGACCCCCTCCCAATGAGAGGATCGTTGGTGTTGACAATGGTGATGATTTCCCCCTCCCGGAGGGAAGTTTGCCTGGCAGAACAGCTCTGCCGGAGCCCTAAATTGGTTCTGCCAAGGTTCCGTCTTGTGGCGGCGGAGTTTCATCCCGTGAGCTAGCTTATGATTTTTTTCTCCACGAAAGACTCCATATAGCCAAAGATGAGCATCAGAGGGCTGCCTGGGGGCCCACGAGGTAGGGGCACGCCCAGGGGGTAGGGCGCGCCCCCCATCCTCGTGGATGGTGGGTGGCCCCCCTCTGGTACTTCTTTCGCCCAATATTTTTTATATATTCTGAAACTTGCTCCCGTGAAGTTTCAGGACTTTTGGAGCTGTGCAGAATAGGTCTCTAATATTTGCTCCTTTTCTAGCCCAGAATTCCAGCTGCAGACATTCTCCCTCTTCATGTAAACCTTGTAAAATAAGAGAGAATAGGCATAAGTATTGTGACATAATTTGTAACAACATCCCATAATGCGATAAATATCGATATAAAAGCATGATGCAAAATGGACGTATCAACTCCCCCAAGCTTAGACCTCGCTTGTCCTCAAGCGGAAGCCGACATCGAAAAATATGTCCACATGTTTAGAGATAGAGGTGTCGATAAAATAAAATACGGACATGAGGGCATCATGATCATTCTTATAACAACAACATATATAAATATTGTCATATGATTTCTTATGCTAAAGTAACAATTCATTCACAGTTTCAAGTATGAATCAGAAACTTCATTGAAAACTAACAAACTATAATCTCAGTCATTGAGGAAATTGCAATTTTTAATAACATAGGAGCAAGTCCACATAGTCAACCATCATTTAGTCCTTCACAATTGCTAACACCCACGCAATATTTATGGTTATGAAGTTTTAGTCGGACACAGAGAAAGATAGGGGCATATAGTTTTGCCTCCTAACCTTTTACCTCAAGGGTAATGTTAACAATAATAGTTCATGAAAACTCACATCCAACTAGCTATATATATCAGGATCTTTCCAACACATTGTGCTTGCCAAATGATAAAATGTAAAAGGAAAGGTGAAGATCACCGTGACTCTTGTATGAAGTATAAGACAAGAATAAAAGATAGGCCCTTCGCAGAGGGAAGCATAGGTTGTCATGTGCTTTTATGGTTGGATACACAAATTCTTAATGCGAAAGAACATCACTTTATATTGCCACTTGTGAGATGGACCTTTATTATGCAGTCCCTCGCTTTTATTTCTTCCACATCACAAGATCGTATAAAGCTTATTTTCTCCGCACTAATAAATCATACATATTTAGAGAGCAATTTTTATTGCTTGCAACGATGACAACTTACTTGAAGGATCTTACTCGATCCATAGGTAGATATGGTGGACTCTCATGGTAAAACTGTGTTTAAGGATATCTGGAAGCACAAGTAGTATCTCTACTTGGTGCAAAGAATTTGCCTAGCATGAGAGGGAAAGGCAAGATCAACATGTTGGATGATCCATGACAATATAATTTATATCAGATGTAAGAAAACATAACCCATTATGTTGTCTTCCTTGTCCAACATCAACTCTTTAGCATGTCATATTTTAATGAGTTCTCACAATCATAAAAATGTCCAAGATAGTATATTTATATGTGAAAACCTCTCTTTCTTTATTACTTCCTATTAATTGCAACGATGACCAAAACTATGTTTGCCAACTCTCAACAACTTTTATTCATCATACTCTTTATATGTGAAGTCATTACTCTCCATAAGATCCATATGATCTCTTTATTTCTTTTTATTCTTTCTCTTTTAGTTTATTCCCTCAAGATCATAGCAAGATAATCAAGCCCTTGACTCAACACTAATCTTTATTATATATAGCTCACGGACTCGATTACAGAGAAGGATTATAAAGCAAAACTCAAAACTAGATCATATTAAAACTTTATTCTACTAGATCAAGATATTATCAAAAGGATCGAACTAAGAGAAATGGTAAAAATAAAAGTGTGATGGTGATACGATACCGTGGCACTCCCCCAAGCTTGGCAGTTGCCCATACCCATGTGTTTATGTCTCCTTCCTTGTTGGTGAAGAAGGTGTTGGTGATGATGGATAGTCGCAGATCAAGCGTAGGAGATCCTCCAATGTGCGGATAATGCCCTTGAGTGCGATGATATGCTCCTTCAACAAAATATTTTCACTCGTGAGATACTTGTTTTGAATGCAAGCTAACTCAATCATCCTAAAAGCTTCAATCTCTGTTGGGGTAAAGAGATTGTGATGAGGTTGAAGGATGTCTTCGTCTACTACTGCCGGAACTTGATCCCCCATGGCCTTCTTGATCCCATCATCCTTGTTGATCTCTCCGAGCTCTTCTCTTTTCAGCTCTATCTTCATTAGCCAAGCATCATTGCCCTCATTGTTGGAGGAGGAGGGAGAAAACATGATGCCTGGCCTTGAAAACCCTGGCAGAAAACAGCTCGAAACCAAAAACATGAGATATTTGTGTGGTACGGTGGTCAAAACCTTCGGGAGATTATATAATGATTTTTTACCGACCAAAAGAAGTATCATGCAAGAAAATAGAGTCCGAAGAGCACACAAGGTACCCACGGGTCAGGGGGCGCACCCAGGGGGTAGGGCGCGCCCTCCACCCTTGTGGACGCCTCGTGTCCTTCCCGGACTGCTTCTCATTTTCCTATTTTTTAAATATTCCAAAACGGAGAAAAATTGATATTAGAACTATTTTGTAGTCGGTTTACAGACCGTACCACATACCTATGCCTTTTCGGAGTCTGTAACATTCTGGAAAGTGTCCCTTATGTATTCCTCCGGGGTTACGGTTTCAATAACATTAGTTTCAACATTTATAGGATTACGTGAGATATAATGTTTGATTCTTTGACCGTTCACCACCCTCGGATTAGTGACTCTGAAGTTGTTGATTTTTATGGCACCAGAGCGATAGACCTCCTCGATGATGTAAGGACCTTTCCATTTAGAGAGGAGTTTTCCGGCAAAAAATATTAAACGAGAGTTGTATAATAATACATAATCACCTACATTAAACTCACGTTTTTGTATCCTTTTATCATGCCATCTTTTAACTTTTTCTTTAAACAGTTTTGCATTCTCATAGGCCTGGGTTCTCCATTCATCAAGTGAGCTAATATCAAAAAGCTTCTTCTCACCGGCAAGTTTGAAATCATAGTTGAGCTCTTTAATGGCCCAATATGCCTTATGTTCCAGTTTGAGAGGTAAGTGACAAGCTTTACCATAAACCATTTTATACGGAGACATACCCATAGGATTTTAATATGCAGTTCTATAAGCCCATAATGCATCATCACGTTTCTTGGACCAATTCTTTCTAGATCTGTTAACAGTCTTTTGCAAAATTAATTTAAGCTCTCTATTGCTCAGTTCTACTTGACCGCTAGACTGTGGGTGATAAGGAGATGCAATTCTATGACTAACATCATACTTAGCAAGCATTTCACTTCCTCATAGTTCATAGGTTCATCATGGTCAAGTAACATGGCTTCCAGAACAGGATTACCATACCACGCTGGTGCGGATCTAACTCTGGTTGACCTACGAGGTTCGGTAGTAATTTGATCAGAAGTTTCATGATCATCATCATTAGCTTCCTCACTTACTGGTGTAGGAATCACTAGAACTGATTTCACTGATGAACTAATTTCCAATAAGGGAGAAGGTACAATTACCTCATCAAGTTCTACTTTCCTCCCACTCACTTCTTTCGAGAGAAACTCCTTCTTTAGAAAGGATCCATTCTTAGCAATGAATATCTTGCCTTCGGATCTATGATAGAAGGTGTACCCAACAGTCTCCTTTGGGTATCCTATGAAGAAACATTTCTCAGATTTGGGTTCAAGCTTAGCAGGTTGAAGCTTTTTCACATAAGCATCGCAACCCCAAACTTTAAGAAACGACAATGTGGGTTTCTTGCCAAACCACAGTTCATAAGGTGTCATCTTGATGGATTTAGATGGTTCCCTATTTAACGTGAATGCAGCTATCTCTAAAGCGTAACCCCAAAATGATAGTGGTAAAGCAGTGAGAGACATCATAGATCGCACCATATCTAGTAAAGTACGATTACAACGTTCGGACACACCATTAAGCTGTGGTGTTCCAGGTGGCGTGAGTTGAAACTATTCCACATTGTTTCAAATGAAGTCCAAACTCATAACTCAAATATTCACCTCCACGATCAGATCGTAGAAACTTGATTTTCTTGTTACGATGATTTTCCACTTCACTCTGAAATTCTTTGAACTTTTCAAATGTTTCAGACTTATGTTTCATTAAGTAGATATACCCATATCTTCTCAAATCATCTGTGAAGGTGAGAAAATAATGATATCCGCCGCGAGCTTCAATGCTCATTGGACCACATACATCAGTATGTACGATTTCCAAAAACTCTGTTGCTCGCTCCATTGTTCCGGAGAACGGAGTTTTAGTCATCTTGCCCATGAGGCATGGTTCTCATGTACCAAGTGATTCTAGAAGTCCATCAGAATGGAGTTTCTTCATGCACTTTACACCAATATGACCTAAACGGCAGTGCCACAAATAACTTTCACTATCATTATCAACTCTGCATCTTTTGGCCTCAATACTATGAACATGTGTATCACTACTACCAAGATTTAGTAAAAATAGACCACTCATCAAGGGTGCATGACCATAAAAGATATTACTCATATAAATAGAACAACCATTATTCTCTCATTTAAATGAATAACCGTCTCGCATCAAACAAGATCCAGATATAATGTTCATGCTCAACGCTGGCACCAAATAACAATTATTTAGGTCTAAAACTAATCCCAAAGGTAGATGTAGAGGTAGCGTGCCGACGGCGATCACATCGACTTTGGAACCATTTCCCATGTGCATCATCACCTTGTCCTTAGCCAATCTTCGCTTAATCCGTAGCCCCTGTTTCGAGTTGCAAATGTTAGCAACTGAACCAGTAACAAATACCTGGGCACTACTGCGAGCATTAGTAAGGTACACATCAATAACATGTATATCAAATATACCTTTCACTTTGCCATCCTTCTTCTCCGCCAAATACTTGGGGCAGTTGCGCTTCCAGTGACCAGTTCCTTTGCAGTAGAAGCACTCAGTCTCAGGCTTAGGTCCAGACTTGGGTTTGTTCACTTGAGCAGCAATTGGTTGCTGTTATTCTTGAAGTTCCCCTTCTTCCCTTTACCCTTTTTCTTGAAACTGGTGGTCTTGTTGACCATCAACACTTGATGCTCCTTCTTGATTTCTACCTACGCAGCCTTTAGCATTGCGAAGAGCTCATGAATCATCTTATCCATCCCCCGCATATTATAGTTCATCACGAAGGTCTTGTAGCTTGGTGGCAGTGATTGAATAACTTTGTCAATGACACTATCATCAGGAAGATTAACTCCCAGTTGAGTCAAGTGGTTGTGGTACCCAGACATTCTGAGTATATGTTCACTGACAGAACTATTCTCCTCCATCTTGCAGCTATAGAACTTATTGGAGACTTCATATCTCTCAATCCGGGCATTTGCTTGAAATATTAACTTCAACTCCTGGAACATCTCATATGCTCCATGACGTTCAAAACATCGTTGAAGTCCCGGTTCTAAGCCGTAAAGCATGGCACACTGAACTATCGAGTAGTCATCAGCTTTGCTCTGCCAGGTGTTCATGACATCTGGCGTTGCTCCTGCAGCGGGTTTGTCACCTAGCGATGCTTCCCGGACGTAATTCGTCTATGCAGCAATGAGGATAATCCTCAAGTTACAGACCCAGTCTGTGTAGTTGCTACCATCATCTTTCAACTTAGCTTTATCTAGGAACGCATTAAAATTCAATGGAACAACATCACAGGCCATCTATCTACAACAACATAGACATGCAAAATACTATCACGTACTAAGTTCATGATAAATTAAAGTTCAATTAATCAAATTACTTAAGAACTCCCACTTAGATAGACATCTCTCTAATCATCTAAGTGATCACGTGATCCATATCAACTAAACCATGTCCGATCATCACGTGAGATGGAGTAGTTTTCAATGGTGAACATCACTATGTTGATCATATCTACTATATGATTCACACTCGACCTTTCGATCTCAAGTGTTCTGAGGCCATATCTGCATATGCTAGGCTCGTCAAGTTTAACCCGAGTATTCCGCGTGTGCAAAACTGGCTTGCACCAGTTGTATGTGAACGTAGAGCTTATCACACCCAATCATCACATGGTATCTCGGCATGACGAACTGTAGCAATGGTGCATACTCAGGGAGAACACTTATACCTTGAAAGTGATAGATCCTCTTATAATGCTACCGCCGAACTAAGAAAAATAAGATGCATAAAGGATAAACATCACATGCAATCAATATAAGTGATATGATATGGCCATCATCAGCTTGTGCGTTTGATCTCCATCTCCAAAGCACTGTCATGATCACCATCGTCACTGGCTTGACACCTTGATCTCCATCGAAGCATCGTTGTCGTCTTGCCAACTATTGCTTCTACGACTATCGCTATCGCTTAGTGGTAAAGTAAAGCAATTACATGGCGAATGCATTTCATACAATAAAGTGACAACCATGTCTTGACCATAACTGTGTTACAAAACATGATCATCTCATACAATAAAATTTAGCATCATGTCTTGACCATATCACATCACAACAAGCCCTGCAAAAACAAATTAGACGTCCTCTACTTTGTTGTTGCAAGTTTTACGTGGCTGCTATGGGCTGAGCAAGAACCGTTCTTACCTACACATCAAAAACCACAACGTGGTATAGTGATTGCTTTTTGATCTTCAGAAAGAAACCTGTTCATTGAATCCGATTCAACTAAAGCTGGAGAAACAGACACCCACTAGCCACCTGTGTGCGAAGCACGTCGGTATAACCAGTCTCGCGTAAAGCATACACATAATGTCTGTCTGAGCTGCTTCATCCAACAATGCCTCTGAATCAAGAATCAACTAGTGACGGCAAGCAATATGTATATACCCACGCCCACAACTCCTTTGTGTTCTACTCGTGCATATAACATCTACGTATAAACCAGGCTCAGATGCCACTGTTGGGGAATGCAGTAATTTCAAAAAAAATCCTACGCACACATAAGATCATGGTGATCCATAGCAACGAGAGGGGAGAGTATTGTCTATGTACCCTCGTAGACCGTAAGCGGAAGCGTTATGACAACACGGTTGATGTAGTCATACGTCTTCACGATCGACCGATCTAGTACCAAAGATACGACACCTCCGTGATTTGCACACGCTCGGCTCGGTGACGTCCCGCAAACTCACAATCCAGTAGAGCTTCGAGGGAGATCTTCGTCAGCATGATGGTGTGATGACGGTGATGATGTTGCTACCGGAACAGGGCTTCGCCTAAGCACCGCTACGATATTACTGAGGTGGATTATGGTGGAGGGGGGCACTGCACACGGCTAAAGACCAATGATCAACTTGTGTGTCTATGGGTTCCCCCTCCCCGTATATAAAGGAGTGGAGGAGGGGGAGGGGGCCGGCCTCTCTAGGCGCGCCCCAAGGAGTCCTACTCCCACCGGGAGTAGGATTCCCCCTTCCCTTTGTTGGTTCTAGGAGAGAAGGAAGGAGAGGGAAGAAGGAAGGGAAGGGGGGTCGGCCCCCTTTCCAATTCAGATTGAGCTTGGGGGGGCGCCCCCTCCTTTGCTTCTGTCCCCTCTCTTCCACTAAGGCCCAATAAGGCCCATATACCTCCCGGGGTTCCGGTAACCTCCCGGTGCTCCGGTATATTCCCGTTTTCACCCGGAACCATTCCGATGTCCAAACATAGGCTTCCAATATATTGATCTTTACGTCTCGACCATTTCAAGACTCATCATCATGTCCATGATCAAAACCAGGACCCCGAACTACATTTGGTACATCAAAACACATAAACTCGTAATACCGATCGTCACCGAACATTAAGCGTGCGGACCCTACGGGTTTGAGAACTATGTAGACATGACTGAGACATGTCTCCGGTCAATAACCAATAGCGGAACCTAGATGTTCATATTGGTTCCTACATATTCTACAAAGATCTTTATCGGTCAAACCGCATAATACGTTGTTCCTTTTGTCATTGGTATGTTACTTGTCGGAGATTCGGTCGTCGATATCTCAATACCTAGTTCAATGTCGTTACCGGAAAGTCTCTTTACTCGTTCCGTAATGCTACATCCCATAACTAACTTGTTAGCTACATTGCTTGCAAGGCTTATAGTGATGTACATTACCGAGAGGGCCCAGAGATACCTCTCCGACAATCGGAGTGACAAATCCTAATCTTGATCCATGCCAACTCAACAAAAACCATCGGAGACACCTGTAGAGCACCTTTATAATCACCCAGTTACGTTGTGAGGTTTGGTAGCACACAAAGTGTTCCTCCGGTATTCGGGAGTTGCATGATCTCATAGTCATAGCAACATGTATAGTTATGGAGAAAGCAATAGCAACAAACTAAATGATCATCATGCTAAGCTAATGGATGGGTCAAGTGAATCTCATCATTCTCTAATGATGTGATCCCGTTAATCAAATGACAACTTAGGTCTATGGTTAGAAAACATAACCATCATTGATTCAACGAGCTAGTCAAGTAGAGGCAAACTAGTGACACTCTATTTGTCTATGTATTCACACATGTACTAAGTTTTCGGTTAATGCAATTCTAGCATGAATAATAAACATTTATCATGATATAAGGAAATATAAATAACAACTTTATTATTGCCTCTAGGGCATATTTCCTTCAACTTTCATGTACAAAGTATTTTCATCTGACTTGCGATTTATTTTATATGAAATATTAAAATTTTAGCAATATTGCACAATTGCTATTAATTTGAAAATAATGATTAACACGCTAGGTGCGCCCAGCTCTGCGTACACAGAGGTGTACCAGAGGATGACATGTGGGTCCAGGGGTCCTGGTTGACCCCTCAAAGTTTAACCGGTCAACAGGGGTGGGGCCCCGCCATCATTGACTGTCTAAGTTAATTAGCAAATTAAACAGGTTAATTAAGTTAATTGAATTAAGTTAATTAAACTAATAAATTAATACTTATTTTCTTTAATCTCTTTTTTAGGGCATGGGCCCTGCCTGCTAGGGGCACAAGAGGCCACTGGATGGCTACCTGGTGCGGGGGAATGGGCGCCCGGGCGTGGGCGAACCCACCTGGGCACCGGCCAGGGCGCAGCCTGCTCGGGCATGGGGGAGGCCACCGGGGTGCCGACAAGGTGTGGGTTGGGGCCCCGGTGGCCGGGACGCAACCGGCGAGTGGACAGCTCGATGTGAAGCCACTACGAGGCGGCGCCGACGATTGTTGGTGGCAGGACGCGGGTGCGGTGGCAAGTGGGCGGCACTGGGCGGCGTCGCGACCGGGGTGGGCAGATGTGTGGCGGGTGGTGCAAGGGGCCAGAAGTGGCCGGCGGGGTGAGGACGGCGGGCGAGGCCGCCGCGGGGCGCAGGGGCGAGCTGGCGAGAGCGAGGCGAGGTAGGCTACATGGTCGAGCTGAGCAGCAGCGCGCGAGCAGAGGTGGATGGTGGCGACACGAGCTGCCACGTGCGGAGGCACGAGCGCGAGGGGCGATAGCGGGCGCGGGGAACAGGGGGAGGAGCAGCAACAACTGGACAGCCGAGCGGGGCAGCTACGGGGGCATAGTAGACAACAGCAGCGACACGCGGGGATGTGGCGGCGGACGGCAGCCAGCGAGCGGAGGGGCAGAGTGGGTCGCGGCTAGCAGCGGGGCTGCAGAGGAAGAGGCAAGGCGAACTGCAGAGGAGTGGCTAAGGCGGGGCTTCATCCATGGCGGCTACGATGGCTAGATCGAGCAACAAGGAGAGTGGGGAAATGAACGACGGCTCACAGTGGGGCTGTAGGGGCCGGCAGCGTGCTCGTGGAGGCGGGGATGCAGCAAATCGATGACGAAACAGAGGTGGCGTCCGACGGAGGGGAACGACACGGGCGACGGCGGTGATGCATGTCGGCCCTGATCCAGCGGCGAGGAAGACGTAGGCCACCCCGGTGGAAGCCCTTGGACAAAGGCGGATGGAGGGCAGCGGCCGGTGGCCACGCTCACCGTGAGGCCACAATGATGGCGGCGCTCAGGTGAGGGGGGGGGGAGAAGGGGATCTGATGAAGGAAATATTCCCTAGAGGAAATAATAAAGTTGTTATTTATATTTTCTTATATCATGATAAATGTTTATTATTCATGCTAGAATTGTATTAACTGGAAACATAGTACATGTGTGAATGCATAGACAAAACAGAGTGTCCCTAGTATGCCTCTACTTGACTAGCTCGTTAATCAAAGATGGTTTTGTTTCTTGACCATAGACATGTGTTGTCATTTGATGAACGGGATCACATCATTAGAGAATGATGTGATGGAAAAGACCCATCTGTTAGCTTAGCATAATGATCGTTTAGTTTTATTGCTATTGCTTTGATCATGACTTATACATGTTCCTCTAACTATGAGATTATGCAACTCCCGAATACTGGAGGAACACCTTGTGTGCTATCAAACATCAGAACATAACTGGGTGATTATAAAGATGCTCTACAGATGTCTCTGAAGGTGTTTATTGGGTTGGCATAGATCAAGATTAGGATTTGTCACTCTTTGTATCGGAGAGGTATCTCTGGGTCCTCTCGGTAATGCTCATCACTATAAGCCTTGCAAACAATGTGACTAATTAGTTAGTTGCAGGATGATGCATTACGGAATGAGTAAAGAGACTTGCCGGTTACGAGATTGAACTAGGTATGATGATACTGACGATCAAATCTCGCGTAAGTAACATACCAATGACAAAGGGAACAACATATGTTGTTATGCGGTTTGACCGATAAAGATCTTCGTAGAATATGTGTGAGCCAATGTGAGAATCTAGATTCCGCTATTGGTTATTGACCGGAGATGTGTCTCGATCATGTCTACATAGTTCTCGAACCCGTAGGGTCCGCATGCTTAACGTTCGATGACGATTTGTATTATGAGTTATGTGATTTGATGACCAACGCTTGTTTGGAGTCCCAGATGAGATCACGGACATGACGAGGAGTCTCGAAATGGCTGAGAGGTAAATATTCATATATTGGAAGGTTGCATTTGGACATCGGAATGGTTCCGAGTCGTTCGGGCATTTTTCCGGAGTGCCGGGAGGTTACCGGAACCGCCCGGGAGAAGTTATGGGCCTTATGGGCCATCAGAGGGAAGCACACCAGCCCACAAGGGGCTGGTGCGCCCCGCCTTGGGTAGGAGGCCGATTAGGACTACGAGAAGGAGGTCGCCCCCCTTTCCTTCTCCTTCTCCCTTCCCCCTTTCCTACTCTGTGTGCGAGGTGGAATCCTACTAGGACTAGGGAGTCCTAGTAGGACTTCACACCTTGGCACGTCCCTCTAGGGACGGCTGCCTCTCCCTCTCCCTCATTTATATACAGATGCAGGGGACACCCCAAAGACACGCAAGTTGATCTTTAGCCGTGTGCGGTGCCCCCCTCCACAGTTTTACACCTCTGTCAAATTGTCGTAGTGCTTAGGCGAAGCCCTGCGCCGGTAACTTCATCATCACCGTCACCATGCCGTCGTGCTGACAAAACTCTCCCTCGGCATCAACTGGATCAAGAGTTCGAGGGACGTTACCAATCTGAATGTGCGCAGATCGCGGAGGTGCCGTGTGTTTGGTACTTGATCGGTTGGATCGCAAAGATGTTCGACTACATCAACCGCGTTACTAAACGCTTCCGCTTTCGGTCTACGAGGGTACGTGGACACACTCTCCCCGCTCGTTGCTATGCTTCTCCTAGATAGATCTTGCATGATCATAGGGAATCTTTTTGAAATACTATGTTCCCCAATAGTGGCATCCGAGCCAGGTCTATGTGTAGATGTTATATGCACGAGTAGAACACAAAGAGTTGTGGGCGATAATAGTCATAATGCTTACCAGCATGTCATACTTTCATTCGGTGGTATTTTTGGATGAAGCGGCCCAGACCGACATTACATGACCGCGTTCATGAAACTGGTTCTACCGCTGTGCTTCGCACACAGGTGGCTAGTGGGTGTATGTTTCTCCAGCTTTAGTTGAATCGAGTTTGACTACACCCGGTCCTTGTTGAAGGTTTAAACATCACACTTGACGAAAAATCGTTGGGGTTTTGATGCGTAGGTAAGAACGGTTCTTGCTAGAAGCCCGTAGCAGCCACGTAAAACTTGCAACAATAAAGTAGAGGACATCTAACTTGTTTTTGCAGGGGTTGCTGTGATGTGATTTGGTCAAGACGTGATGATATATAAATTGTTGTATGAGATGATCATGTTTTGTAAAAGTTATCGGCAACTGGCAGGAGCCTTATGGTTGTCGCTTTATTGTATGAAAAGCAATCGCCATGTAATTGCTTTAATTTATCACTAAGCGGTAGCGATAGTCGTAGAAGCAATAGTTGGCGAGACGACAATGATGATTCGATGGAGATCAAGGTGTCAATCCGGTGACGATGGTGATCATGACGGTGCTTTGGAGATGGAGATCAAAGGAACAAGATGACGATACCCATATCGTATCACTTATTTTGATTGCATGTGATGTTTATCTTTTATGCATCTTGTGTTGCTTAGTATGACGGTAGCATTATAAGATGATCTCTCACTAAATTTTCAAGGTATAAGTGTTCTCCCTGAGTATGCACCATTGCGATAGTTCATCGTGCCGAGGCACCACGTGATGATCGAGTGTGATAAGATCTACGTTCACATATAACGGGTGCAAGCCAGTTTTGCACATGCAGAGTACTCGGGTTAAACTTGACGAGCCTAGCATATGCAGATATGGCCTCGGAACACTGGAGACCGAAAGGTCGAGCGTGAATCATATAGTAGATATGATCAACATAGTGATGTTCACCATTGAAAACTACTCGATCTCACGTGATGATCGGACATGGTTTAGTTGATATGGATCATGTGATCACTTAGATGAGTAGAGGGATGTCTATCTAAGTGGGAGCTCTTAAATAATATTATTAAATTGAACTTTAATTTATCATGAACTTAGTCTTGATAGTATTTGCATATCTATGTTGTAGATCAATTTCTCGCGTATAGCTTCCCCGTTTTATTTATGATATGTTCCTAGAGAAAACTAAGTTGATAGTTGATAGTAGCAATGATGAAGACTAGGTCCGTGATCTGAGGATTATGCTCATTACTGCACAAAAGAATTATGTCCTTGATGCAACACTAGGTGATGGACCTATTGCAGGAGGAGATGCAGACGTTATGAATGTTTGACAAGCTCGGTATGATGACTACTTGGTAGTTTAGTGCACCATGCTTTACGGCTTAGTACTGGGACTTCAAAAACGTTTTGACCGCCATGAAGCATATAAGATGTTCCAAGAGCTGAAATTGACATTTTAGACTCATGACCGAGTCGAGAGGTATGAGACCTCTGACAAGTACTTTGCCTACAAGATGGAGGAGAATAGCTTAACCAGTGAGCATGTGCTCAGAATGTCTGAGTACTACAATCACTTGAATCAAGTGGGAGTTAATCTTCCAAATAATATAGTGATTGACAGAGTTCTCTAGTCACTATCACCAAGTTACTAGAACTTCGTGATGAACTATAATATGCAAGGGATGACAAAAACAATTCCCAAGCACTTTGTGGTGCTGAAATTGACAAAGATAGAAATCAAGAAAAGCATAAAATGTTGATGGTTGACAAGACCACTAGTTTCAAGTAAAAGGGCAAGGGAAAGAATGGGAACTTCAAGAAGAATGACTAGCAAGTTGCCACTCCCATGAAGATGCCCAAAGCTAGACCCAAGCCTAAAACTGAGTGCTTGTACTGCAAAGGAAATGGTCACTAGAAGTGGAACTGCCCCCAAATACTTGGCAGATAAGAAGGATGGCAAAGTGAACAAAAGTATATATGATATACATTTTATTGATGTGTACTTTACTAGTATTCATAGTAGCCCCTGGGTATTCGATACTAGTTCAGTTGCTATGATTAGTAACCTGAAACAGGAGTTATAAAATGAACAGAGACTAGTTGAGGGCAAGGTGACGATGTGTGTTGGAAGTGATTCCAAGGTTGATAAGATCACCATCGCACACTCCCTTTACCTTCGAGATTAGTGTTGAACCTAAAATAAATGTTATTTGGTGTTTGCGTTGAGCATAATATGATTGGATCATGTTTATTGCAATACGGTTATTCATTTAAGTCAAAGAATAATTGTTATTCTGTTTACATGAACAAAACCTTCTGTGGTCATACACCCAAGGTCAATGGTTTATTAAATCTCAATTGTAGTAATACACAATTCACAATATTGAAGCCAAAAGATGCAAGGTTAATAATGATAGTGCAACTTATTTGTGGCACTGCCGTTTAGGTCATATTGGTGTAATGAGCATGAAGAAACTCCATGCTGGTGGGATTTTGGAATCACTTGATTATGAATCATTTGATGCCTGCAAACCATGCCTCATGGGGAAGATGAATAAAACTCCATTCTACGGAACAATGGAGCGAGCCACTGACTTATTGGAAATAATACAAATTGATGTATGTGGTCTGATGAGTGTTAAAGCTCGTGGCGAGTATCATTATTTTCTGACCTTCATAGATGACTTAAGCAGATATGAGTATATCTACTTAATGGAACACAAGTCTGAAACATTTGAAAAGTTCAAAGAATTTCAAAGTGAAGTTGAGAATCATCGTAACAAGAAAATAAAGTTTCTATGATCTGATCGCGGAGGCGAATATTTGAGCTATGAGTTTGGCCTTCATTTGAAACAATGTGGAATAGTTTCGCAACTCACACCACCTGGAACACCACAACGTAATGGTGTGCCCGAACATTGTAACCGTACTTTATTAGATATGGTGTGATCTATGATGTCTCTTACCGATTTACCACTATCGTTTTGGGTTTATGCATTAGAGACAACTGCATTCACGTTAAATAGGGCACCATCTAAATCCGTTGAGACGACACCGTATGAACTATGGTTTGGCAAGAAACCTAAGCTGTCGTTTCTTAAAGTTTGAGACTGCGATGCTTATGTGAAAAAGCTTCAACCTGATATGCTTGAACCCAAATCAGAGAAATGTGTCTTCATAGGATGCCCAAAGGAAACTATTGGGTACACCTTCTATCATAGATCTGAATGCAAGATATTTGTTGCTAAGAATGGATCTTTTCTAGAGAAGGAGTTTCTCTTGAAAGAAGTGAGAGGGAGGAAAGTAGAACTTGATGAGGTAATTGTACCTTATCTCGAATTGGAAAGTAGCTCATCACTGAAATCAGTTCCAGTGATGCCTACACCAATTAGTGAGAAAGTTAATGATGATGATCACGAAACTTCAGATCAAGTTACTACCGAACCTCGTAGGTCAACTAGAGTACGATCTGCACCAGACTGGTACGGTAATCCTGTTCTGGAAGTCATGTTGCTAGACCGTGATGAACCTACGAACTATGAGGAAGCGATGATGAGCCCAGATTCCGGGAGATGGCTTGAGGCCATGATATCTGAGATAGAATCCATGTATGAGAACAAAGTCTGGACTTTGGTGGACATGCCCGATGATCGGCAAGCCATTGAGAATAAATGGATCTTCAAGAGGAAGATGGACGCTGATAGTAGTGTTACTATCTACAAAGCTCGACTTGTGGAAAAGGGTTTCTGACAAATTCAAGATGTTGACTACGATGAGATTTTCTCACTCGTATCGATGCTTAAAGTCTGTTCGAATTATGTTAGCAATTGCCACATTTTAAGAAATTTGACAAATGGATATCAAAACTGCATTTCTTAATGGATTTATTAAAGAAGAGTTGTATATGATACAACCAGAAGGTTTTGTTAATCCTAAAGGTGCTAAAAAAATGTGCAAGCTCCAGCGATCCATCTATGGACTGGTGCAAGCATCTCGGAGTTGGAATATACGCTTTGATAAGTTGATCAAAGCATATAGTTTTATACAGACTTGCGGTGAAGCCTGTATTTACAAGAAAGTGAGTGGGAGCACTACAGCCTTTCTGATAAGTATATGTGAATGACATATTCTTGATCGGAAATGATGTAGAATTTTCTGGAAAGCATAAAGGAGTGTTTGAAAGGAGTTTTTCAAAGAAAGACCTCGGTAAAGCTGCTTACATATTGGGCATCAAGATCTATAGAGACAGATCAAGACGCTTGGTAAGATTTTTCAATGAGTACATACATTGACAAGATTTTTGAAGTAGCTCAAAATGGAAATAGTCAAAGAAGGGGTTCTTGCTTGTAATGCAAGGTGTAAAGTTGAGTAAGACTGAAAGCACGAGCACGGCAAAAAATAGAAAGAGAATGAAAATCATTCCTTATGCCTCAACCATAGGTTCTATAAAGTAAGTTATGCTGTGTACCAAACCTATTGTGTACCTTGCCATGAATTTAGCAAGGGGGTACGATATTGATCCAGGAGTGGATCACTAGACAGCGGTCAAAATTATCCTTAGAAGACTAAGGAGATATTTCTCGGTTATGGAGGTGATAAAGAGTTCGTCGTAAAGAGTTGCGTCGATGCAAGCTTTTACACCGGTCCGGATGACTCCGAGTCTCAATCTGGATATGTATTGAAAGTGGAAGCAATTAGCTAGAGTAGCTCCATGCAGAGCATTGTAGACGTAGAAAATTTGCAAAATACATACGGCTCTGAATGTGACAGACCCATTGACTAAGCTTCTCTCACAAGCAAAACATGATCACACCATAGTACTCTTTGGGTGTTAATCACATAGCGATGTGAACTAGATTATTGACTCTAGTAAAACCCTTTGGGTATTAGTCACATGGCGATGTGAACTAGATTATTGACTCTACCGCAAGTGGGACACTGAAGGAAATATGCCCTAGAGGCAATAATAAAGTTGTTATTTATATTTCCTTATATCATGATAAATGGTTATTATTCATGTTAGAATTGTATTAACTAGAAACTTAGTACATGTGTGAATGCATAGACAAAACAGAGTGTCCCTAGTATGCCTCTACTTAACTAGCTCATTAATCAAAGATGGTTATGTTTCCTGACCATAGACATGTGTTGTCATTTGTTGAAATGGATCACATCATTAGAGAATGATGTGATGGACAAGACCCGTCTGTTAGCTTAGAATAATGATCGTTTAGTTTTATTGCTATTGCTTTCATCATGAATTATACATGTTCCTCTAACTATGAGATTATGCAACTCCAGAATATCGGAGGAACACCTTGTGTGCTATCAAACGTCACAACGTAACTGGGTGATTATAAAGATGCTCTACAGATGTCTCCGAAGGTATTTGTTGGGTTGGCATAGATCAAGATTAGGATTTGTCACTCCGTGTATCGGAGAATTATCTCTGGGCCCTCTTGGTAATGCTCATCACTATAAGCCTTGCAAGCAATGTGACTAATTAGTTAGTTGCAGGATGATCCATTACAGAACAAGTAAAGAGACTTGCCGGTAACGAGATTGAACTAGGTATGATGATACCACGATCAAATCTCGCGCAAGTAACATACCGATGACAAAGGGAACAACGTATGTTGTTATGCGGTTTACCGATAAAGATCTTCATAGAATATGTGGGAGCCAATATGAGCATCCAGATTCCACTATCGGTTATTGACCGGAGATGTGTCTTGGTCATGTCTACATAGTCCTCGAACCCGTAGGGTCCGCACGCTTAGCGTTCGATGATGATTTGTATTATGAGTTATGTGATTTGATGACCGAAGCTTGTTCGGAGTCCCGGATGAGATCAAGGACATGACGAGGAGTCTCGAAAATGTCGAGAGGTAAAGATTCATATATTGGAAGGTTACCGGAACCCCCTGGGAGAAGTTCGGGCATTTGGACATTGGAATGGTTCCGAGTGGTTCGGGCATTTTTCCGGAGTGCCGGCAGGTTACCGGAACCCCCCGGGAGAAGTTATGGGCCCTATGGGCCATAAGAGGGAAGCACACCAGCCCGCAAGGGGCTAGTGCGCCACGCCTTGGGCAGGAGGCCGATTATGACTAGAAGAAGGGGGCCGCCCCCCCTTTCCTTCTCCTTCTCCCTTCCCCCTTTCCTATTTTGTGTGGGAGGTGGAATCCTACTAGGACTAGGGAGTCCTAGTAGGACTCCACACCTTGGCGCGCCCCTCTAGGGCTGGCTGCCTCTCCCTCTCCCTCCTTTATATATGGAGGCAAGGGGCACCCCAAAGACACACAAGTTGATCTTTAGCCGTGTGCGGTGCCCCCCTCCACCATTTTACACCTTGGTCATATTGTCGTAGTTCTTAGGCGAAGCCCTACGCCGGTAACTTCATCATCACCGTCACCACGCCGTCGTGCTGACGAAACTCTCCCTCGGCCTCAACTGGATCAAGAGTTCGAGGGACGTCATCGAGCTGAATGTGTGCAGATCGCGGAGGTTCCGTGCGTTTGGTACTTGGCCGGTTGGATCACGAAGACGTTCGACTCCATCAACCGCGTTACTAAACGCTTCCGCTTTCAGTCTAAGAGGGTACGTGGACACACTCTCCCCGCTCATTGGTTTGCTTCTCCTAGATAGATCTTGTGTGATCGTTGGGATTTTTTTTGAAATACTACGTTCCCCAACATCTGAGGCAAGAGGGGATCTGGGCGACTAGGGGCCGAGGGGGGGTGCTGCGGCCTTATCCTCTCAGCGAGGCCGATGAGGTGGTTGGGGTCGACCTCACCCCTGTAGCGACCGCGCCACGGGAACAGAGGGAGAAGGAGACCTGTGGGGGGTAGGTGGGCTGGCTGACTGGGCCGACCAATTGGCTAGCTGGGTCGGTTGGCCCAGCATGGGGGGGGTTCTTTTCATTTCATTTATTTAACTTTTTATATTTCTGTTTTATTTAGATTAGAGCATCAAGCCACTTTGCAAAAATGTTGGTTCACCATGAATATTAACAAATGAAAATTAGCCACATGATGAACATTTTATTTTAGACATTTGAAAACTTTTGAGTTTGACTTGATTTTGAAGTTTGAATAAAGGGTGGGTTTGAAATATCGTGAGTTTAATAATAGTAATCATGATGGCGTGGCATCATTAGCAGGGAATTACTGTAGCTTAATTATCCGGGCATCACAGATATGAAAAGTGACCTTGCTTTTGTTGCAATCAATAGTAGCCCCTGCAATGTTCAAAAGGGGTCTACCAAGGATAATCAACATGTTTTCGTCCTCGGGCATATCAAGTATAACAAAGTATGTTAAGACAGTAACATTTGCAACTACAGTGGGCACATCCTCACAAACACCGATGGGTATGGCAGTTGATTTGGCAGCCATTTGCAGTGATATTTCAGTGGGTGTGAGTTTATTCAAATCAAGTCTTTTGTATAATGAGAAAGGCATAACACTAACACCAGCTCCTAAATCACACAAAGCAGTTTTGACATAATTTCTTTTAATGGAGCATGGTACAGTTGGTATTCCTGGATCTCCTAGTTTCTTAGGTACTCCATCCTTAAAAGAATAGTTTGCAAGAATGGTGGAGATTTCAGCTTCATGTATTTTTCTTTTATTAGTGACAATATATTTCATGTATTTAGCATATGGGGCCATCTTTAAAATATCTGTCAAATGAGTACGCAAAAAGGCTGGCCTAAGCATTTCAGCAAAGCGTTCAAATTCTTCCTCATCCTTTTTCTTAGATGGTTTAGGTGGAAATGGCATGGGTTTCTGAACCCATGGTTCTCTTTCTTTACCATGTTTTGTAGCAACAAAATCTCTATTATCATAATGTTTATTTTTAGAAGGTGGGTTATCAAGATCAACAGCAGGTTCCATTTCAACATCATTATCTGGTTCTTTATCATTGTTTGCTTGAGCATCTATATGAACATCATCATTGTCATTATCATCATCAATAGGTGAATGTTCATTACCAGGTTGCGTTTCAGCATCGGAAATAGAAACATCATTACTTCTTCAGAAGTTTTTTCTACCTCAGGTTAGAAGTATGCAAAGTCCTATCATTTTTCCTTTCCTTTTTCTTTTTAGAAGGACTAGCTGCATCAACATTAATTCTTTGAGAGTCTTGTTCAATTCTTTTAGGGTGACCTCCGGGATAAAGTGGCTCCTGAGTTATTCTACCTCCTCTAGTCATTACTCTAATAGCATGATCATTCATATTATTATTGGTTTCATTAGGCAATTCACTTTGAGATTTAGAAACTTGTTATAACTAAGTTTGGACCATAGAAGCATGTTTACCTACACCTTTGACATCATTAATAATTATAAACAATAATTCACTCAAGCAACCAATCATGTAGGCATTTTGTTTCAATTGTATCATAACATTTGCATTGAAATGATCTTGCTTAATAATTTAATTGTCAAATTCAAATAAGCATTGACTAGGAGATTTATTATAGGGAATGTCACCTTCATCAAACTTTATAAGAGAATTTACCTCTACCACCTATGGTGGTGTGTCAAGACCATGTATTTCTTCAATAGGTGGTAAATTCTTCACATCTTCAGCTTTAATACCCTTTTCCTTCATACATTTCTTTGCTTCTTGCATATCTTCAGGACTGAGAAATAAAATACCCCTCTTCTTCGGAGTGTGTTTAGGTGGTGGTTCAGGAAGAGTCCAATCATTATCATTCTTCAATATATTATTCAAGAGTTCCTCAGTTTTTTCAATAGTTCGTTCCCTGAAAACACAACCAGCACAACTATCTAGGTAGTCCCTACAAGCATCAGTTAGTCCATTATAGAACATATCAAGTATTTCATTTTTCTTAAGAGGATGATCAGGCAAAACATTAAGTAATTGGAGAAGCCTCCCCAAGATTGAGGGAGATTATCTTCTTCAATTTGCACAAAATTAAATATTTCCCACAAGGCAGCTTGTTTCTTATGAGCAGGAAAATATTTTTCAGAGAAGTAATAAATCATATCCCGGGGACTACGTGCACAACCAGGGGCAAGATATTATACCATATCTTAGCATCACCCTTTAATGAGAAAGGAAATAACTTGAGAATATAGTAATAGCGATTTTTTTCTTCATGAGCAAATATGGTGGCTATATCTTTTAATTTAGTAAGATGTGCCACAACAGTTTTAGTTTCATAGTCATGGAAAGGACCAAATTCAACCGAAGTAATTAACTCTGGGTCGACAAAAAATTCAAAATCCTTATCAGTAATAAAGATAGGTGAAATAGCAAACTTAGGATCATATTTCATTCTAGCATTCAAAGATTTTTCTTTCAACGTGCATAGTAATTTCTTAAGATCATCTCTATCCTTACAAGAAAATCCCTAGATGCCTCTCCTTCCATAACATAACATTCAGCTATCTTAGGCAATTCATATCTAGGAGAGCTAGGTCGAATAGGTGTTTCATAATTTTCAGTTTCAATAACTTCATCAGTTTCAATAATCTCATTAGTTCCAGCATTCTCAAATTATTTAGCTCTAGCAAGTTGTTCATCAAGAAATTCACCTAGCGGCACATTCTTATCAAGCAAGTACTAGCATCATTCATAGCAGAAGTAGCATCATAAATTACCTGCGACATACCAAGATGAACAATAGGTGGTGGTGTTGCAAGCTTACTGAAAACAGAAGGTGAATCAAGTGCAGAGCTAGATAACAGTTCCTTACCTCCCCTTGTTGTAGAGGGAACGATCTTGGTTCGATCATCCTTAAGATTCTTCATAGGGATCAACAGATATAAATCCCAAGTGACTTAACAAATGTAGCTATTGTCGTGGACTTGACACCACAGATGTCCTAGCGCAAGGACTTAATCGTGGAGCCATCGCAACTAGGTTAGCTTGAAGGGGTTAAGCGGGACAAAGGACACAAAGAGTTTACCTAGGTTCAGCCCCTCTCAACGAGGTAAAATCCTACTCCTGCTTTGTGTTGTATTGCTAGGGCTTCGATTACCAGGGAGCGAATATGCTTGACCTAGCTATCGATTGTTGTTACTTGTCCTTAAACCGCTGCCGGGTCGTCCCTTTATATACACAGGAAAACGCCCGGCGGCTCACGTAGTCCCTGCCGGCTCATACACAGAATGGCCGGCTCGGTGACTAACTACGCTTGGCTTACAAAATAATTCATACACATATGGCAGTTCATCCTCTTGGGCCTTGAGTCGCCTCTGGGTCTTGGGCCATCAATGGTCTTGTATAAACCGCCATCTTCATTGATAAGTCACCAGTGGTATAACCCGGCCCCTCCTGGGCGGTTCATACCCAGTAGTTATATCCCCAACATTAGGCCCCAGGTTGATTTGAACTTGTTCATATCAATCTTCAACACCTGTCTTGTCAAAATCTTGCATCACTTGTTTGATAAACCTTGTTATAACCCGCCATGATGTCAGCTCACAGAGTCTTCTTGACTCGCCATGACGTCATTCCGCATTAATTTGGCACAAGGCCCGAAACATCTTAACTGATCCTTATCTTAATAATCGTCCTGAAAATCGAGGCGTCCATATATAGCCACATGATGATTTCGGCTTCCTCGATTCCCGCACAGGTCTTGTATCCACCCCCTTATAAATAGGGATGGGGGTCTTTATCATTTTCCCCCTTGCCTCCTTGCCTTCATCTTCCTCTCGCACCTTCTTCGTTGCCCGAGCTGCACCGCCACGACTTCCGACCGCTGCGCTCACTCAGGCCGCTGCATCGACCTGACCAGACCAGAGAACTCCGACGCGCCACCACTATTCCTCATCACCTGTAAATGCACCTCTCCTTTTATCTCAGATCTGCATTAGGGTTTGGACAGTCGTCAGTGTTCTTGCCATTATTCGTTGTTTCCTTCAACTCAAAATATCTTGTAATCTGGATAGGTCATAAACCTTGTGCAGAAGTAGTTTTAGCATTCATTTTTATCATCAGAATAGCACCTCTCCATAGAAGATCTCATCGGAGCATCCCAACTTTTCTACTGCTGCCACCTTAGGTTTAGAATTTTACTGCTTTTTTCTAAACTGTTGTAGATCCAAAATTATTGCTTCAGCTTGCAAAATTTGTTTGCCCACCACTTAGCAAAATTCTCACTGATAGATTTGAAGCACCATAACTGCCATGGTGGCTTATGACATAAACCGTGATCTGCCATATAACATTAGGCCCCATTTAAGTTGTCATCATCCACCTTAAAGTCAATAATCCGGCAATATCCTTCCGGTTTAACGAGGCTGGCTTATTCATCCTCATAATTCAGTCCTCCGGTTTGACAACTGCATACTCTGAACCGTATAACTATTAGCCTTTTACAGCGGTTGAAACGATAATTTGTAACTCGCCAGACATCGGCCGGTTTAATAATATTTTGAATCACCTTGTGTAGTCCATGCACCCAATCATGACTAAGACTGTCACATCATGCGAATGGGTCCCATCCATCATTACCGAGGCAATGCTCCAAGATTATGTCAAGATTGGCTTCTTACCGGCAAAAAACATCATTCACTGGCATGCTCCAAAACCGGAGGAAGTCAGACCTCAGCAGCAAGATGATGAAGTTATCATTTTCACTGATCACACGAACCGGGGCTTCTCACCGCCCTGGTCAAAATTCTTCTGTGACGTTCTGCATTTTTTACAACTTCATCCTCAAGACATCCGACCCAATTCTGTTTCAAATATCTGCAATTTCCAAGTCTTCTGTGAAGTATACCTTCAAGAGGAACCCAGTGTTTAACTCTTTAGAGAATATTTTTTACTTGAACCGCCAAAATGAATTCACTGACGGGCCCAGCTAGGAGCTTGGAGGGATCTCAATTCAGCGACGCAGAGATGCCATTTTTCCTTATGCTCAGCTCCCAAACCATCCCAAGGATTGGAATCAAACCTGGTTCTATTGCAAAGATACTTCCCCTGCTGATGAAAACCCTTTGCCAGGATTTCGTGACCAACGGCTCAACCCAAAGCACCCTCTCCCCGATCGGCTTACCACTACTGAATGGTCCAAACTTGTGCCTACCTTTTCAAAGGTTAGAGCATTATTGGCCAACGGATTGACCTGGTTCAATGCTAGGTAGCTTGGAGGATCATACCTTTAAGCTCCCGGTCTGGTTTAATGTGCACATATACTGGCGACACCAAAGATCCGCTGCGTTACAATTCAACACGTTTGACTGATAAGGCCATCAATGATATGACAAAGACTCTTCTCAATGAAAGCTTGGAGAGCTACAGCAAAGTGGGGTTGAATCCCTTCTGCACACTCAACCCGACACCATATCTAAGTCTATTCGATTCATATTCTTTACTTCATTGTACATATAACTTGAAAATCCCCAACCTTTATTGTAATTTTTGCAGGCTGGAGCTGCCTTTTGGAATAAGAAATATGATGAAAAAGCCGCCAAGAAGGCCGGGGCTAAGACCAAAGTTGTGAAGAATAATAAGAAGAAACCCACTGCCTCTGATATGCTGAACTTGGACGAAGATGACGAGTCGGAGGTAGACCTTGATTCCCTTGGCTCCGTTTTTATCCATCTTGTTAGCACTGATTGCTATCAGGATGATGTGGAAACCAGCCAGGCGGGTGATGATGAGGTAACTATTATTTCCTCTGACTCAGAGCCTTTGCCGAGACAGAAAATTCGACAAGTGACCCGGAAAGTAAGGTTTCTCACCCTTTAGCTCACCTGGATCCCAACTTTACTTTGAAGCAACAACAACATGAGAACCGGCACAGAACCCGGTCCAGTGGAGGCGGAGAGCTTTCCTCCAGTTTACTCTTCTGGCGATTCATCCCAGACCCAGCTGGCGGGTTTCAAGACTGCTCCAATATGTGAAGCCTCTGTGCAACACCCGGAGGAGCTTGCTGATGACCCGCCACCAGAGATCCTGATGCCTCCACTGAACATATAATTGTCGATCCTTTGGGTGCTGAGCCGCCAAGCCCAATCAAGCCTTCAAAACCTAACACTGAAGAGGTTCTGATCACGGCCACTGGTTTTCGAGAGCCGGGGAATCCTGTCGCTCTAGAAAAACATTCTGCCAAGGAGGAATTAATCGAGAAGCGCAAGGTCAAATTTGACATGGCCAATTATTCTCATCTGAACATTAGTGAAATCCTCACCAGATATCTTAGCCAAGTACATAGCAGTCGTGATCTGGATATTGACATGGTCAAGCACATGAACCAGAAATATGAGGTATCAATTTCTGCTTTTATATAAGATATACTCCTTCAGCCCCCAAGTCTACTGAATATGATAGAATAAAATATACTGTAGACTTTGTTAGATAGCCTTTAGTTATGCATCTGAATCAAGACCTGTAGCCCCCAAGGGCCGGATTAAACTTATGAAGATAAGTC
The DNA here is from genome assembly GCF_018294505.1 of Triticum aestivum. Classification (NCBI taxonomy): domain Eukaryota; kingdom Viridiplantae; phylum Streptophyta; class Magnoliopsida; order Poales; family Poaceae; genus Triticum; species Triticum aestivum. The sequence goes on from NC_057797.1 coordinate 457,909,541, forward strand.
GGGACTTTGAAGAATCAACTTTGCTTTTGTAGCCCCATGGGCCGGCTTAAACTATCAAGTTGAGTCGGGTCTTCAGTTAATAGTAATCAACTTTGTAGCTGTAGCCCCCAAGGACCGGTTGAATCCATATGAATAAACTGGGACATATCACTGTTACAAAAATCTCATCTAGTCACCCTTACAAACCGGGTTAACTTGAAACTTTCTACTCCATTAGCCCCCAAGTGCCAAGTGCTATGTGAAGCCTCTGTGCATACTTCTAATCAATTTCAATCTTCTACCTTCTTCTTGCAGGAAGCTTCCAATCAATTTCAATCTCAGTTGACTGATTTAAAAACCGGCTTGAAGTACAAGAAACTGAGACCCGAAAGGCTGACTCCAAGTTCAAGTTTAGCTTGGAGGAAAAAGAAAAGCTTAAAATGAGTTTAATGCTGAGAAAACCGCCCGGGCGGAAGAGAAGGCTGCCCTGATCCAGAGGGCTGAAAAAGCTGAGGCCTCATTAGAGGAGGTCAACACAGAACTTACTGGCTTGAAGGATCATATTACTTAGATGACCTTTGCTATTTTTGGTAAGATCTTGTATATTGTAATGACTTTCCACACTCCATTTTGTGAACCGTCTTTTGACTTAATCATAATATGTCATGCAAGCCCAAGAGTAGCAATCTTGGCAAAGAAATGCTAATAAAGCTCAAGGCAGTTTATACACTAGTAGAACAACTGTACACTGGAGCTCAACGCACCATAGCCACCATCTCCTCAAGCAAGCAAGCACCTTCTCTTCTCAGAAATGTTCTAAGACAACTTTCTGTCCTGCCTGCCCGTATTGAAGAATACAAACGGTCAGCTGCCAGAGCCGATGCCATAATAGCCGTAAGCCGGGCGAAGGCATGGCAGGCAGAATTAGACCCAGCCGAGCTAGCCACTGGCTGCCCCAGCTTCAAAGAAGACGGGTCTCCTTTTGATAAAAAACACTTTGCTGCTTGAGTGAAAGAGATGCATCCATTAGCAAGCCTGATTGCTGAAGAAATAGATTTATCCAAGTATTAGGTGGCTTACACTGCAGAGAACCAGAAAATGCCCATGTCGGCTTACAAGATTGCAGACCTTATCCCTCCAATTTGTAAGCACACTTTTGCCCCTGAAATCAATCCGTCTGAGCTTATCGATGATGAAGCTGAATTTCAAGCCTTGACTGGCATCAATTGGTCATCGCGTGACTTCTAGACGATGAAGGGAGAAGAAGAACTGGCGCGGGATGACCCAGAAGCTTCAAGCCGCCAAAACTAGGAGAACTGATCCGCAGGATGGTTCATCATCATGCATTGCTTTGAAAAAACACTTAGTCATTTGGGCTCATGGAGTCATGTAATAGTCTAGTTAAACACTGATCTGGCGGTTTACCCGGGCGGGTCATAATACCCCATATAAAAGCCGCTGGTGACTAAATAGTCCAGAACCAGGGCCTGTTTATGAAAACCTCATATAATCATAACAAATAAATATCATACCTGTGATATTTTGTTCACACTGCCGGTTTATCATACGTTGTGCAGTAAGGGTTACAACCCAAATATTGAGAGCACAACGCCCTGTTCAATTTATTCATACCGCCGGATCACAACACCATATGCAGCAAGGGGTAACATCCCAAAGCTTAGAGCCAGTACTCCAAGCACATAATCATCATACACCGGTGACTTAAAGTCCCAAACCGGGCTAGGTTACTAAAAACTCCGGTTAGATTCATATATGAACCATAAGGCAAACATGGCCTTTGTTAGTTTTAAACCATGTCTAAACACAGCAGAAAAGATCAATCTCCAAAAAATCAAATAAAAACCAGAACAAACAGAAAATAAGGCCTTCATAGGCTGCCAAGCCTGCATAACAAGCATTATTCAAGGGCCACGCAGCCGCTGACTTAAACCTTAATTCAAACCCGTAAGCCAGACCTCACATGACCAATCACCGTTTTAACTTTGAAAAACTCAGGGTCTTCTTAGAATATTGATTGTCAAGAGTACAGTAAGTCATTCTAGGAATACTTGGTCAGGGTGGCAGGCAAACAAAGTCAGATCAATAGGGTAGTCATAGCTATGCTTAATGAGCAGGAAGCCCCCAAGTATTTGGTAATCATGGCGTACAAGCTGGATCAAGAGGGTAATCATAGCTATGCTCAATGAGCAAGAAGCCCCCAAGTGATCATATGAAGTGACAATAAAGACTCATTATTCTTAGAAATGAAACGATAGAGGCCCTGAATTATCAGGGATTGTCAGGACCCCGACTCGATGCCACATAGATCTAGCATGTAACACTTCATATCACTTTGCGGCCTCACGCACGGTATTCCCACGGGTGTCGCCTTACCTTTACCCGGGACCGTTTGCGCCTTTTGGCACACGTATATGACAGTGTCGCTAGCATCCATATGATAAGGAGCCCGGGCTGACATGGCTAGTCGTAAACCCAAAGTGGCACAAACTTACAGGGACAGGCATCCATGACCCAGCATCGAACGTGTCGGTCATCAGCGAGTGAATCCAGGCTATAGCACTGGGCTAGCAGGACTCCGGTGAACCGGGCTATAGCGGGCTAACAGGACTCTGGTATTCATCGCGTGACATTTCCCCGAAGGGACAGACACAGGAACGAAGAAGGACACATGCCGGCCAGCCTAAGTGTTCCGGAGCAGTAGCAAGCTACCATGGCTCGGTGGAAACACTAGGAGACATTTCCCGGTAAGAGAGGCTACTGAAGATAAACGACTAGATAGTCAGATCCCACACATACCAAGCATTTCAATAACATACACACAATATGCTCGATATGTGCAAACACAACATGGCATCACAACATGACTCTATGACTCAAGTAATTTAATCAATAGGCTCCGAGGAGCGAGATATTACAAACATGGGTCTCATGACCCAACACTCAGAGCATACAAGTCAAGCACAAGCGGAAACTATCATGTCTGAGTACAGACATCTATAAATGAAAAAGGCTGAGAAGCCTGACTATCTACCAAATCCTGCCGAGGCACAAGATCGTAGCTGAGGTAACAAGCTAAACGTCGAAGACCACGCGGAAATACTAGTTAGACTGAAGTCTCTCTGCAAAAACATAAAATAGGCAAACGTGAGTACAAATGTACCCAGCAAGACTTACATCAGAACTAACTACATATGCATCATTATCAACAAAGGGGATGGTGGGGTTTAACTGCAGCAAGCCAGCTTTGACTCGGTGGCTATCCTAAACTACGACTGCAAGTGATTCTTTTGAGGTGGCGCACACGAGTCCACATATTCACCATATCAATACACCACTATGGAATCGCTCCCGTCTCCCTACGAGAACGCCATCCATAGCACTCACGCTTATCTTGCGTATTTTAGAGTATCCACTTTCACTTGTCTATGAACTGATATAAGCAACCCAGAGGTCCTTTTCCGTGGACACGGCTATTCGAATAGATTAGGTTAACCCTGCAGGGGTGTACTTCTTCATACATGTTTCCACCACTTAGCGTCTGCACACGACATGTGCTCGGCAGACTTCAAGCGAAAGCCGACGTGGGTGTAGACCACGACCTACCTAAACACTCAAGTCTCTAGTCCAGGTTTATCGCCTATTCGGGTTCCATCCATGAGGAGATCCGGCCGGAGTTTCGCTCACAGCCCCAAACGATGTGAACAGGGTTCCGTGACACCAAACGGGCGCCCGGTTTACCCGGCCACGTGCCTACCGCATCACAGCCCACCCCTACGGTCAGCGCTGTCCACGGCCTCCAGCATACTACAAACACCAGAAACTACTTGCAACTCCTGGACAAAGGACAAGGGTGAATAAGAAGTCGAGCGGGGTCATATTTCAGGGCCCAACGTATGGTAGTAGCTGAATCATGGATCACAAACACAGAACTCAGTTCCTGAGGACGGCTACAATGAGACAACCCACCATGTACTCCTACATGGCCTCTCACCGCTACCTTTACCAAATCGTGTTCACACACTTAGCTCACACACAGTAGGACATGTTCACACGCCTCTGATTCATCCCCGATGAATCAGACCTGACTCAACTCTAAGCAGTAGCAGGCATGACAAGCAAGCATGAATGAGTAGGCACAACAGGGCTCAAACAACTCCTACTCATGCTAGTGGGTTTCATCTATTTACTGTGGCAATGACAGGTCATGCAAAGGATAAGGGGGTTCAGCTACCGCAGCAAGTAACAGATGAATCGGTGTTGTCCTAATGCAGTAAAAGAGAGCAGAAGCGAGAGAGTGGGATTGTATCGGAATGAACAAGGGGGTTTTGCTTGCCTGGCACTTCTGAAGATAACATTGAGTCTTCATCAGTGTCAACGATCACGTCATCGGTATCACATCTATCGAGAGGGGACAAATACCGGCAACACAGAAAGGAACACAATCAATGCAATGCACAGTATGATGCATGATCATGACATAGCAAAATGAAGGTGTTTTGGGCTAATGCAACTAGCAACAGATTAAATGGAGTTGGTTTGAATATAAAATTCAAATTCAAACTCCATATGTGATTATTCAAATGCCATTCACTTCATTTGCCCTAAACAGTAGTGATAAGTTGTTCTAACATGCATGAAAATGTTACAGATGGATTCCTTGAATTTTTCTGATAATTTTTCATATATAAATTATTTAATTTGGAGTTACGGTTAATTTTCTATGATTTATTGAAGTTTTAGCTATTTTCTGAAATTAATAAATCGTTTTAGATTTATTTAAATTCCAGAAAGGAATTATTGCGTCAGCACTAGGTCATGCTGACCTCAGCATAGTCAACAGGGGCTGGTCCGGGTCAAACCTGACCAGTGGGGCCCACTGGTCAGTGACACACCGCTGGCATGAGTCACTGACGTGTGGGGCCAGTCAAAAGCCACGTCAGCAAGTCAAACTGACATCGAGGCCCACATGTCAGTGAGATAGAGAGCTAACAGGGGGTTATTTAACTTAACCCGTGTTCTTAACAGCAGCGGTCCCACATGTCATGCACAAGGGTTTAATTAACTGAGTGATTAGCACCTAACCTAATGCTCCACGTCAGCTAGTGACGCCGGCGACCACGGCGACGGCGAGACCTCGCCGGAGTTGCTCGGAACGGCGCTACAGGCTGCGGTTGGGCACCCTGAGGGCACCAGGAGGGAGCCCGTGCTCCTGCGCATCCAGCGGAGGCAGCGGAAGGTCGCGGGGCGGCCGGGGCTGACGGCGGCGAGCTCGGCAGCGGCGGCCGGAGCTCGGGTTAGTTTGGGCTCGGCGTTAGGGTGCTCGGGAGGAGGAGCTGGTGGGATCTGCGTGCTCCTGGGAGGGCACCGAACGCGTTGACACACTCAGGCACGGGCTGTGGTGGCTAAAACGGCGGAGGCATCATGGCCGGCGGCGATGAGCTCTCGGCTCCGGCGGAATCGAGCTAGCGGAGAGAAACAGAGGGGGGGGGCGAGCATAAGGGAGATGCGGGAGCTCACATGGGGTCGGAAGAGAAGCTCGGCGGGCTCGGGGAGGCTTCTGCGCCGGCGAATTGACGGCGGCGATCTCCGGGCACCAGAGATAAAGACGACGACGCTCTGGTCGTTTCCGACCTCCTCTGATCGCGTGCGTCGGTGGGTAGCTCCACGGGGTCAGGGCGGAGCTCAGGCATGCGGAGAGGGAGCGAGGGGGTGTATGTGGCCGTGGTGTAGCTCATCGGAGTGGCCATGGCGGCTTCGGCCATGAGGGGAAAAAGAGCAGGGGAGTGAGAGGGAGAGAGCAGGGAGGCAAGGGAGCGGACGAGGGGGTTCCAGGGGGGTGTCGTGGCATCCTTAGCCGATCCGGGGCGGGGCGGCAAGCAGGAGGTGGCTCGGGCGCGTGCGTGCGCGCCGCGGCCACACGCTCGTCCTTCTATCCGAGGACGAAGACGACAGGAGAAGGGAGTGGAGATGGGCTGGGCCGGCTGGGGGGGAACTGGGCCGGCTGGTGGGCTGCACGGGTGGCACCAGGTAAGTCCTTCTCTGTCTTTCTTTTATTTATTTTTATATTTCTGCAATTTGTTTTTGATTTGTTTTAAATATCAAATCATTTTATAAAATCCTGGAAATAAATATGGGTGCTTTCTGAATTATTCCAGTGACCCTTATCAATTTCCAACATTTATTTGAGCATTTAAAATATTTATAGTATTTAAATGCCCAAAGTCAAATACAATATGATTTAATTCAAAAATCCAAAAATGACCTAAGGATATATTCATCATTTTTGGCAGAGGTTTCCACCTTAACCAGAAATCATGAACTTTTCTTAGGGGCCTTTTGGGTTTATTGAAAAGATTTTAACTTACCCTAGTTGAGTTGATTTAATGCTAGGGTTTGAACATCCCCATTTCAATTTTAGGCAAAATTCAAACATGATGCAACACATGACTAGCTAGCTCAGAGCATTACCAGAAGCTAGGGATGTGACAACTCACCCCCACTAAACAAGAATCTCGTCTCGAGATTCAAGCATAGGGTAAGGTGAAAGGTAAGCGCAATTAGTATAATCTTCACGATCCAGGGTGCACTTCAGTTGAACGTTGATTCATTCACCATCATTGTCTTGATGTCTTGCTCTGAGAAATCCTGCCAACATGACATGGAGGGAAGAAGGAGACTCTAGAAGGGTCGATCTTCTCGAAGGTCGAACAACTCAGGATTAACTCACGGAATGAGACATAGAACCATCTCTCGAGTTGAGACACGAGATACACATCAAGAGGGGTGGAAAGAAATGGATGACGAAGGTTCACTAGGTAGACAATAATTCCACACTTAAGAAGGTGGTAATCGATTGTTAACGTAGCGAGGAGTTGAATTGCCATGATACCACGACGGAACATCCTGGAGGAGGGTGATTCTTAGATTATTATCATAAGTGGCAAAAAGAATTACCTTTGATTCAGAGATCATTGAAACTCTTTAAACCAGCCTAAGGCAATTCTCGAGCGATCATTTGGAGGGGGTCGGTAGAATGGCATACTCGGACTTGGATGATGTGGATTACCTTGTTGAAGACAACGTAATAGATGAATTTGCTTACCACCGGAAATGGAAGAGATCCGTGGTAGAATGGCACATCGGCGGTGCAAGCTGGGAACAAAATGCAAATGCTGGGAATGATTCTAGTAACTGGGGAAGAACCCAACAATAGAGAGTGAATCCACTGTTGAAGTGGTTATCGCATAACCGAGGAAATCTGGGGCAATCCCAGCTAGTGCCGATGATAAGACGTAGCGCTTGTGCGTGCTCTCAAGAACTTGAGCATTTCCACAATCATCAAGGTTTTACCAACATCCGTGTCAAGGGTCCGGTAGCACAGCTTACTACCATGATGAATGGTGATGGAGGATGCAGATGCAAAGGAAGATAACACCTTCTCAGATTACACCTTAGCGAAGCCAAGGAACAAAATCTGGATGATCGACCGAGAGACATTTAGCACTCCGCTTCTAATGTTCTCCTTGATGTGCTAGTGTAACCCACCCATAGATATGGTTTGATATCTAGAACATCAAGTAAAAGGTCGGACTTCGGAAACACAAAGATCCATAGGGGCAACTAGAGAGTAAATCCTACGAAGTCCTTATGGGAAGGTGGCCAACTGCTTCAATCAAGATACCACCATAATAGGTCCTTCGGCTGGGTGGTGCTGGCCACGACATCCACTTTACCGGTTATCAAGGGACCAATATTATAGTTCTTGGGAAATGTTCCAAACCATCATATCTGCCTGAGATTCAGATCTGGTTGGTGTCAGGATATTCTAGACTCATCGAGTCTAGGAAGAAAAATGAAAGTTTGCAACACAATTCGACGAGATGACGTTGCGAGATTCTCAGGAAATGAACTACGATAGCAAGCTCCAAAACATGAGCTGGTTCTGCTACAAACATGTGAACACGTTGTCCCGGACAAGCATGACCACGTGGTAGTCTTACAATAAAACACTACCGAGTTCTGGTTGGGAACCATCACCGTGGATAACGAAGTCCTTGCATAAGTCATATGATTAGCTCTATGAAGGAACTTCTTCCCCTTGAACAAATCAATCAGTGGCTTGGTGTGCTCGGGACACATATGGAATGAAGGTTGCAAGTCTCCAGACCATAGAATACTTCGCATGTGTGCATGACTAATTTGGAATGATTCCAGGGAAACAAAACAATCTTCCTCAAATTCATGGCGGCAACTTGCATCATATGCACATGAATTAGGGAAAATCACTACTTTCATTCGAACATATGCTTCATGAACGAAACACGAAGAAATGCTTACACAAGTTTCCAACACTAGGTTGATGTTCAACATGATTCATGGGGGGGGGGACAAAATGCTACTGATGGCTCAACAGCAACTCATCGGAATTTCCATATCACTGGACTTCCACCATCATGTGAACACGGTGATAGTATTGGTCAGACCAAAGATGTAATGGTGTATGCCCGAGGGATCAACCACGAGTAGGACAACATTACGAGCATCGTTGGTACTGATTTGATTTGACGATAGCCCACACTCAAATCAAGGGATTGATAAGACAATAGGTCCAGCAACTGATCACAAGGACCAATCGATGAAGATATCATCTTTCTTCAACACACACTACACAAGAATATCCCTTTGGAACGAACTAAGTCAGACAAGCTTTTATCTTCCAACTCTCCAAGTTGTTGTCTAGCTTAACCAACTAGCTCAGGGATATCTAACACCGATTCTTGGAGAGAAGGTGGTTCACAAGAAACCAACTTGATCACGGGCTTAACATAACGGTCAGGTGACAACCCGGTAACACCTCCAAGAAGATATTTGGAAAGTCACGAACCACCGGTATGTTACTAAGCTCGAGAACAATCTTGCTTTTGAGGGCAAGACAATATGATCAAATGAGTGAGGACTTGACAAGATCCTAACTCATCAATCGAAGGGTGCATCGAAATAAGGACTAGGTAGCACGATCAGTCTTAGAAGGATGATTCGAAAACCAACATACTAAGAATGAAATTATTATCCTTTAACTACCAAGCAACAGAGTTGCTAGCAGTATTGATTTCACACATCACAATTCATTTGTCGGTATTCCGGTTGCATCAACACGAGGGCCGAGGAATGAACAGTGATGGCAAGAAGTATCACTGTACCAAGAGTTCATGGGATGGTGTGCAATTCCTATAACAATCTCGATATAAAATATGTAATACTCCAAGGTAGAGCAGAAACAAAAGCTGGATTGGCATTTGATCTACGGAATACAACTACTTTGACCCAATCCTAGATATGGAAGAGGTACTGGAGTTTGTTTCTCCTAGTCATTCCGGAATAGAATGGCTTGACGGACCACAAGAGTAATAGGCATCGATAAACGAACGCACGCATACTCTTGACTATCAATTGATAGACGAGGGTCAGAATGCAACTACGGAGAACAACTCAAAGGAACATATAATTTTCTGAGTTGTGGATGCATAGATTAGTATGTCGAACCAAGTTCAACATATTTCTTCCGGATAACCCATGCAGAAAGGTAGAACTGGCAGAGTCACGATTTATGAATGGAGAACTCCTCAAGAGTACTCTAATTGTGATTTTTTTTGATCCAATAAACATCTGCCATAAGTAGTTCATGGTATTTGGAAGAAGAAGATACCACGGACTTCAAGGACTATCGCAAAGGTTACTAATATCCTAAAGGCACTAGCAATTACTATCAACATGAAGTAGGTAGAGTGAATCTCGGGTTCAAAGCCCAAGGAGTAGAATACCTACTACTAAGTGGCATCACGGGATGCTTTCGAGAATAAAAGCCAGAATCATCACACTGGGACATAAAACATTGCTAGATTACTAGGTGACTCCCTAAAACACCTAGGGTCATAATAATAGCTCCAACATATATGTCAAGGCAATAATTTACCTCAACTCACCGATTAGTGTGGTTAATCTGGCCCAAAGGAACATCGGAATGGGAGGAAGGAATTTTGCAAATGCTTCAGACTATTCAGAAACGTGGGGTGACTCGGACAGCATAACGGCTGTAAATGCTCATAAAAGATTTGAGACATTCACAAAAATGGTGGCATAACCACTCAAAGGCACAATATCAAGGTTTCGAGATCAACAATTTAACATACGGAAGTAATAGGAACTGAAACGAGGCTTAAGTCCAAGAATTCTATAGGTCTACGGATTGGTAACACGTGATCCTAATAGAAAGAAGAGATAGCCTAGTTCTTAATCCCCGTAGAAGAGAAGATGATGACTCAGATCAGAAGGTCATGAGGTATAAGGAGTAAAAAGAGCCTTACGTTCCATCCCACAAACAATTCCCTTATATAACTAAAGAATTTCTAGACTCAACTTCGACCAGTTTGGCTTGGTAATCCTACAGGCAGTCAAGCTCTGATACCAACGCTGTCAGGACCCCGACTTGATGCCACATAGATCTAGCATGTAACACTTCATATCACTTTGCGGCCTCACGCACGGTATTCCCACGGGTGTCGCCTTACCTTTACCCGGGACCGTTTGCGCCTTTTGGCACACGTATATGACAGTGTCGCTAGCATCCATATGATAAGGAGCCCGGGCTGACATGGCTAGTCGTAAACCCAAAGTGGCACAAACTTACAGGGATAGGCATCCATGACCCAGCATCGAACGTGTCGGTCATCAGCGAGTGAATCCAGGCTGTAGCACTGGGCTAGCAGGACTCCGGTGAACCGGGCTGTAGCGGGCTAACAGGACTCTGGTATTCATCGCGTGACATTTCCCCGAAGGGACAGACACAGGAACGAAGAAGGACACATGCCGGCCAGCCTAAGTGTTCCGGAGCAGTAGCAAGCTACCATGGCTCGGTGGAAACACTAGGAGACATTTCCCGGTAAGAGAGGCTACTGAAGATAAACGACTAGATAGTCAGATCCCACACATACCAAGCATTTCAATAACATACACACAATATGCTCGATATGTGCAAACACAACATGGCATCACAACATGACTCTATGACTCAAGTAATTTAATCAATAGGCTCCGAGGAGCGAGATATTACAAACATGGGTCTCATGACCCAACACTCAGAGCATACAAGTCAAGCACAAGCGGAAACTATCATGTCTGAGTACAGACATCTATAAATGAAAAAGGCTGAGAAGCCTGACTATCTACCAAATCCTGCCGAGGCACAAGATCGTAGCTGAGGTAACAAGCTAAACGTCGAAGACCACGCGGAAATACTAGTGAGACTGAAGTCTCTCTGCAAAAACATAAAATAGGCAAACGTGAGTACAAATGTACCCAGCAAGACTTACATCAGAACTAACTACATATGCATCATTATCAACAAAGGGGATGGTGGGGTTTAACTGCAGCAAGCCAGCTTTGACTCGGTGGCTATCCTAAACTACGACTGCAAGTGATTCTTTTGAGGTGGCGCACACGAGTCCACATATTCACCATATCAATACACCACTATGGAATCGCTCCCGTCTCCCTACGAGAACTCCATCCATAGCACTCACGCTTATCTTGCGTATTTTAGAGTATCCACTTTCACTTGTCTATGAACTGATATAAGCAACCCAGAGGTCCTTTTCCGTGGACACGGCTATTCGAATAGATTAGGTTAACCCTGCAGGGGTGTACTTCTTCATACATGTTTCCACCACTTAGCGTCTGCACACGACATGTGCTCGGCAGACTTCAAGCGAAAGCCGACGTGGGTGTAGACCACGACCTACCTAAACACTCAAGTCTCTAGTCCAGGTTTATCGCCTATTCGGGTTCCATCCATGAGGAGATCCGGCCGGAGTTTCGCTCACAGCCCCAAACGATGTGAACAGGGTTCCGTGACACCAAACGGGCGCCCGGTTTACCCGGCCACGTGCCTACCGCATCACAGCCCACCCCTACGGTCAGCGCTGTCCACGGCCTCCAGCATACTACAAACACCAGAAACTACTTGCAACTCCTGGACAAAGGACAAGGGTGAATAAGAAGTCGAGCGGGGTCATATTTCAGGGCCCAACGTATGGTAGTAGCTGAATCATGGATCACAAACACAGAACTCAGTTCCTGAGGACGGCTACAATGAGACAACCCACCATGTACTCCTACATGGCCTCTCACCGCTACCTTTACCAAATCGTGTTCACACACTTAGCTCACACACAGTAGGACATGTTCACACGCCTCTGATTCATCCCCGATGAATCAGACCTGACTCAACTCTAAGCAGTAGCAGGCATGACAAGCAAGCATGAATGAGTAGGCACAACAGGGCTCAAACAACTCCTACTCATGCTAGTGGGTTTCATCTATTTACTGTGGCAATGACAGGTCATGCAAAGGATAAGGGGGTTCAGCTACCGCAGCAAGTAACAGATGAATCGGTGTTGTCCTAATGCAGTAAAAGAGAGCAGAAGCGAGAGAGTGGGATTGTATCGGAATGAACAAGGGGGTTTTGCTTGCCTGGCACTTCTGAAGATAACATTGAGTCTTCATCAGTGTCAACGATCACGTCATCGGTATCACATCTATCGAGAGGGGACAAATACCGGCAACACAGAAAGGAACACAATCAATGCAATGCACAGTATGATGCATGATCATGACATAGCAAAATGAAGGTGTTTTGGGCTAATGCAACTAGCAACAGATTAAATGGAGTTGGTTTGAATATAAAATTCAAATTCAAACTCCATATGTGATTATTCAAATGCCATTCACTTCATTTGCCCTAAACAGTAGTGATAAGTTGTTCTAACATGCATGAAAATGGTACAGATGGATTCCTTGAATTTTTCTGATAATTTTTCATATATAAATTATTTAATTTGGAGTTACGGTTAATTTTCTATGATTTATTGAAGTTTTAGCTATTTTCTGAAATTAATAAATCGTTTTAGATTTATTTAAATTCCAGAAAGGAATTATTGCGTCAGCACTAGGTCATGCTGACCTCAGCATAGTCAACAGGGGCTGGTCCGGGTCAAACCTGACCAGTGGGGCCCACTGGTCAGTGACACACCGCTGGCATGAGTCACTGACGTGTGGGGCCAGTCAAAAGCCACGTCAGCAAGTCAAACTGACATCGAGGCCCACATGTCAGTGAGATAGAGAGCTAACAGGGGGTTATTTAACTTAACCCGTGTTCTTAACAGCAGCGGTCCCACATGTCATGCACAAGGGTTTAATTAACTGAGTGATTAGCACCTAACCTAATGCTCCACGTCAGCTAGTGACGCCGGCGACCACGGCGACGGCGAGACCTCGCCGGAGTTGCTCGGAACGGCGCTACAGGCTGCGGTTGGGCACCCTGAGGGCACCAGGAGGGAGCCCGTGCTCCTGCGCATCCAGCGGAGGCAGCGGAAGGTCGCGGGGCGGCCGGGGCTGACGGCGGCGAGCTCGGCAGCGGCGGCCGGAGCTCGGGTTAGTTTGGGCTCGGCGTTAGGGTGCTCGGGAGGAGGAGCTGGTGGGATCTGCGTGCTCCTGGGAGGGCACCGAACGCGTTGACACACTCAGGCACGGGCTGTGGTGGCTAAAACGGCGGAGGCATCATGGCCGGCGGCGATGAGCTCTCAGCTCCGGCGGAATCGAGCTAGCGGAGAGAAACAGAGGGGGGGGGGCGAGCATAAGGGAGATGCGGGAGCTCACATGGGGTCGGAAGAGAAGCTCGGCGGGCTCGGGGAGGCTTCTGCGCCGGCGAATTGACGGCGGCGATCTCCGGGCACCAGAGATAAAGACGACGACGCTCCGGTCGTTTCCGACCTCCTCTGATCGCGTGCGTCGGTGGGTAGCTCCACGGGGTCAAGGCGGAGCTCAGGCATGCGGAGAGGGAGCGAGGGGTGGATGTGGCCGTGGTGTAGCTCATCGGAGTGGCCATGGCGGCTTCGGCCATGAGGGGAAAAAGAGCAGGGGAGTGAGAGGGAGAGAGCAGGGAGGCAAGGGAGCGGACGAGGGGGTTCCAGGGGGGTGTCGTGGCATCCTTAGCCGATCCGGGGCGGGGCGGCAAGCAGGAGGTGGCTCGGGCGGGTGCGTGCGCGCCGCGGCCACACGCTCGTCCTTTTGTCCGAGGACGAAGACGACAGGAGAAGGGAGTGGAGATGGGCTGGGCCGGCTGGGGGGGAACTGGGCCGGCTGGTGGGCTGCACGGGTGGCACCAGGTAAGTCCTTCTCTGTCTTTCTTTTATTTTTTTTTATATTTCTGCAATTTGTTTTTGATTTGTTTTAAATATCAAATCATTTTATAAAATCCTGGAAATAAATATGGGTGCTTTCTGAATTATTCCAGTGACCCTTATCAATTTCCAACATTTATTTGAGCATTTAAAATATTTATAGTATTTAAATGCCCAAAGTCAAATACAATATGATTTAATTCAAAAATCCAAAAATGACCTAAGGATATATTCATCATTTTTGGCAGAGGTTTCCACCTTAACCAGAAATCATGAACTTTTCTTAGGGGCCTTTTGGGTTTATTGAAAAGATTTTAACTTACCCTAGTTGAGTTGATTTAATGCTAGGGTTTGAACATCCCCATTTCAATTTTAGGCAAAATTCAAACATGATGCAACACATGACTAGCTAGCTCAGAGCATTACCAGAAGCTAGGGATGTGACAGGGATGCTGACTTTATTATATTCATCATAATATATACACAGACAAAATATGTACATCAGAAGAGTCGGAGGTGAAGATTGATATATAGGAAGTCAAGTTTCGGCCATCGGGAAAGTTTCAGGGGTAATCGGTATTGTACCGGGACCACCAGAAGGATCCCGGGGGTCCACCGGGTGGGGCCACCTATCCCGGAGGGCCCCATGGGCTGAAGTGGGAGGGGAACCAGCCCCTAGTGGGCTGGTGCGCCCCCCTTGGGCCTCCCTGTGCCTAGGGTTGGAAACCCTAGGGGTGGGGGGCGCCCCACTTGGCTTGGGGGGCAAGCCACCCCCTTGGTCACCGCCCCCCTTGGAGATTGGATCTCCTAGGTTCGGTGCCCCCTAGGGGTCCTATAAATAGTGGGGGGGGGGAGGGAGGGGAGCCGCACCCTAGTCCCTGGCATCTCCCTCTCCCTCCCGTGACACCTCTCCTTCTCGAAGTGCTCGGCGAAGCCCTGCCGAGATCGTCGTAGTTTCCACCACCACGCCGTCGTGCTGCTGGATCTCCATCAACCTCTCCTTCCCCCTTGCTGGATCAAGTTGGAGGAGACGTCTTGCCAACCGTACGTGTGTTGAACGCAGAGGTGCCGTCCGTTCGGTGCTAGGTCATCGGTGATTTGGATCACGACGAGTACGACTCCATCAACCCCATTCTCTTGAACGCTTCCGCGTGCGATCTACAAGGGTATGTAGATGCACTCCTCTCTCCCTCGTTGCTAGATGACTCCGTAGATAGATCTTGGTGATGCGTAGGAAATTTTAAAAATTCTGCTACGTTCCCCAACAGTGGCATCATGAGCTAGGTCTATGCGTAGTTTCTATGCACGAGTAGAACACAAAGCAGTTGTGGGTGTGGATATTGTCAATTTGCTTGCTGTTACTAGTCTTATCTTGATTCGGCGGCATCGTGGGATGAAGCGGCCCGGACCGACCTTACACATACGCTTACATGAGACTGGTTCCACCGATTGACATGCACTAGTTGCATAAGGGGCTGGAGGGTGTCTGTCTCTCCCACTTTAGTCGGATCAGATTCGATGAAAATGGTCCTTATGAAGGGTAAATAGAAATTGGCATATCACATTGTGGTTTTGGTGTAGGTAAGAAACGTTCTTGCTAGAAACCTATAGCAGCCACGTAAAAACTTGCAACAACAATTAGAGGACGTCTAACTTGTTTTTGCAGCATGTGCCGTGTGATGTGATATGGCCAAAAGGATGTGATGAATGATATATGTGATGTATGAGATTGATCATGTTCTTGTAATAGGAAACACGACTTGCATGTCGATGAGTATGACAACCGACAGGAGGCATAGGAGTTGTCTTTATTTATTTATGACCTGCGTGTCAACATAAACGTCATGTAATTACTTTACTTTATTGCTAAAGCGTGAGCCATAGTAGTAGAAGTAATAGATGACGTGACAACTTCAAGAAGACACGATGATGGAGATCATGATGATGGAGATCATGGTGTCATGCCGGTGACAACGATGATCATGAAGCCCCGAAGATGGAGATCAAAAGGAGCAAATGATATTGGCCATATCATGTCACTATTTGATTGCATGTGATGTTTATCATGTTTTACATCTTATTTGATTAGAACGATGGTAGCTTAAATAAGATGATCCCTCGTAATAATTTCAAGAAAGTGTTCCCCCTAACTATGCACCATTGCGAAGGTTTGTTGTTTCGAAGCACCACGTGATGATCGGGTGTGATAGATTCTAACGTTCGAATACAACGGGTGTAAGCCAGATTTACACATGCAATACACTTAGGTTGACTTGACGATCCTAGCATGTACAGACATGACCTCGGAACACGGAAGACCGAAAGGTCGAGCATGAGTCGTATAGAAGATACGATCAACATGAAGATGTTCACCGATGTTGACTAGTCCGTCTCATGTGATGATCGGACACGGCCTAGTTAACTTGGATCATGTTTCACTTAGATGACTGGAGGGATGTCTATCTGAGTGGGAGTTCATTGAATAATTTGATTAGATGAACTTAGTCTAAAATCTTTACAATATGTCTTGTAGATCAAATGGCCCACGTTGTCCTCAACTTCAATGCGTTCCTAGAGAAAACCAAGCTGAAAGATGATGGCGGCAACTATACAGACTGGGTCCGGAACCTGAGGATCATCCTCATAGCTGCCAAGAAAGATTATGTCCTAGAAGCACCGCTAGGTGACACAACCATCCCAGAGAACCAAGACGTTATGAATGCTTGGCAGTCATGTGCTGATGATTACTCCCTCGTTCAGTGCGGCATGCTTTACAGCTTAGAACTGGGGCTCCAAAAGCGTTTTGAGAGACACGGAGCATATGAGATGTTCGAAGAGCTGAAAATGGTTTTCCAAGCTCATGCCCGGGTCGAGAGATATGAAGTCTTCGACAAGTTCTTCAGTTGTAAGATGGAGGAAAATAGTTCTGTCAGTGAGCACATACTCAAAATGTCTGGGTTGCATAACCGCTTGACTCAGCTGGGAGTTAATCTCCCGGATGACGCGGTCATTGACAGAATCCTTCAGTCGCTTCCACCGAGCTACAAGAGCTTTTTGATGAACTTCAATATGCAGGGGATGGAAAAAGACCATTCCTGAGGTATATTCAATGCTGAAATCAGTGGAGGTGGAAATCAAAAAGGAACATCAAGTGTTGATGGTGAATAAAACCACTAAGTTCAAGAAAGGCAAGGGTAAGAAGAACTTCAAGAAGGACGACAAGGGGGTTGCCGCGCCCGGTAAGCAAGCTGCCGGGAAGAAGCCAAAGAATGGACCCAAGCCCGAGACTGAGTGTTTTTATTGCAAGGGAAGTGGTCACTTGAAGCGGAACTGCCCCAAATACTTAGCGGACAAGAAGGCCGGCAACACTAAAGGTATATGTGATATACATGTAATTGATGTGTACCTTACCAGTACTCGTAGTAGCTCCTGGGTATTTGATACCGATGCGGTTACTCACATTTGTAACTCAAAGCAGGAGCTGCGGAATAAGCGGAGACTGGCGAAGGACGAGGTGACGATGCGCGTCGGGAATGGTTCCAAGGTCGATGTGATCGCCGTCGGCACGCTACCTCTACACTTACCTACGGGATTAGTTTTAAACCTCAATAGTTGTTATTTAGTGCCAGCTTTGAGCATGAATATTGTATCAGGATCTCGTTTAATTCGAGATGGCTACTCATTTAAATCCAAGAATAATGGTTGTTCTATTTATATGAGAGATATGTTTTATGGTCATGCTCCGCTGGTGAATGGTTTATTCTTAATGAATCTCGAGCGTAATGTTACACATATTCATAGTGTGAATACCAAAAGATGTAAGGTTGATAATGATAGTCCCACATACTTGTGGCACTGCCGCCTTGGTCACATAGGTGTCAAACACATGAAGAAGCTCCATGCAGATGGACTTTTGGAGTCTCTTGATTACGAATCATTTGACACGTGCGAACCATGCCTCATGGGTAAAATGACCAAGACTCCCTTCTCAGGAATGATGGAGCGAGCAACCAACTTATTGGAAATTATACATACTTATGTGTGCGGTCCAATGAGTGTTGAGGCTCGCGGTGGCTATCGTTATGTTCTCACCCTCACTGATGACTTGAGTAGATATGGGTATGTCTACTTAATGAAACACAAGTCTAAGACCTTTGAAAAGTTCAAGGAATATCAGAGTGAGGTTGAGAATCAACGTGACAAGAAAATCAAGTTCTTGCGATCAGATCATGGGGGAGAATACTTGAGTCACGAATTTGGCACACACTTAAGGAAATGTGGAATAGTTTCACAACTCACGCCGCCTGGAACACCTCAGCGTAATGGTGTGTCCGAACGTCGTAATCGCACTCTATTGGATATGGTGCGATCTATGATGTCTCTTACCGATTTACCGATGTCATTTGGGGCTACACTTTAGAGACCACCGCATTCACTTTAAATAGGACTCCGTCGAAATCCGTTGAGACGACACCGTATGAATTATGGTTTGGGAAGAAACCTAAGCTGTCGTTTCTAAAAGTTTGGGGATGCGATGCTTATGTCAAGAAACTTCAACCTGAAAAGCTCGAACCCGAGTCGGAAAAATGCGTCTTCATAGGATACCCTAAAGAAACTATTGGGTATACCTTCTACCTCAGATCCGAAGGCAAGATCTTTGTTGCCAAGAATGGATCCTTTCTAGAGAAAGAGTTTCTCTCGAAAGAAATAAGTGGGAGGAAAGTAGAACTCGATGAAGTATTACCTCTTGAACCGGTAAATGGCGCAACTCAAGAAATTGTTCCTGAGGTGCCTGCACCGACTAGAGAGGAAGTTAATGATGATGATCATGAAACTTCAGATCAAGTTGCTACTGAACTTCGTAGGTCCACAAGGACACGTTCCGCACCAGAGTGGTACGGCAACCCTGTCCTGAAAATCATGTTGTTAGACAATGGTGAACCTTCAAACTATGAAGAAGCGATGGCGGGCCCAGATTCCGATAAATGGCTGGAAGCCATGAAATCCGAGATAGGATCTATGTATGAAAATGAAGTACGGACTTTGACTGACTTGCCCGATGATCGGCGAGCCATAGAAAATAAATGGATCTTTAAGAAGAAGACAGACGCGGATGGTAATGTGACCATCTATAAAGCTCGGCTTGTCGCTAAGGGTTATCGACAAGTTCAAGGGGTTGACTACGATGAGACTTTCTCACCCGTAGCGAAGCTGAAGTCCGTCCGAATCATGTTAGCAATTGCCGCATTCTATGATTATGAGATATGGCAAATGGACGTCAAAACGGCATTCCTTAATGGTTTCCTTAAGGAAGAATTGTATATGATGCAGCCGGAAGGTTTTGTCGATCCTAAGAATGCTGACAAGGTGTGCTAGCTCCAACGCTCGATTTATGGGCTGGTGCAAGCATCTCGAAGTTGGAACATTCGTTTTGATGAGATGATCAAAGTGTTTGGGTTTACGCAGACTTATGGAGAAGCCTGCATTTACAAGAAAGTGAGTGGGAGCTCTGTAGCATTTCTCATATTGTATGTGGATGACATACTGTTGATGGGAAATGATATAGAATTCTTGGAAAGCATAAAGGCCTACTTGAACAAGTGTTTTTCAATGAAGGATCTTGGAGAAGCTGCTTATATATTAGGCATCAAGATCTATAGAGATAGATCGAGACGCCTCATTGGTCTTCCACAGAGTACGTACCTTGACAAGATATTGAAGAAGTTCAAAATGGATCAGTCAAAGAAGGGGTTCTTGCCTGTATTGCAAGGTACGAGATTGAGCACGGCTCAATGCCCGACCACGGCAGAAGATAGAGAAAAGATGAGTGTCGTCCCCTATGCCTCGGCCAAAGGGTCTATCATGTATGCTATGTTGTGTACCAGACCTGATGTAAACCTTGCCGTAAGTTCGGTAGGAAGGTACCAAAGTAATCCCGGCATGGAACACTGGAAAGCGGTCAAGAATATCCTGAAGTACCTAAAGAGGACTAAGGATATGTTTCTCGTTTATGGAGGTGACGAAGAGCTCGTCGTAAAGGGTTACGTTGATGCTAGCTTCGACATAGATCTGGATGACTCTAAGTCACAAACCGGATACGTGTATATTTTGAATGGTGGGGCAGTAAGCTGGTGCAATTGCAAGCAAAGCATTGTGGCAGGATCTACATGTGAAGCGGAGTACATGGCAGCCTCGGAGGCAACACAAGAGGCAATCTGGGTGAAGGAGTTCATTACCGACCTAGGAGTCATACCCAATGCGTCGGGCCCGATGACTCTCTTTTGTGACAACACTGGAGCTATTACCCTTGCCAAGGAGCCCAGGTTTCACAGGAAGACCAGGCATATCAAGCGTCACTTCAACTCCATTCATGAAAGTGTTCAAAATGGAGACATAGATATTTGTAAAGTACATAAGGACCTGAATGTGGCAGATCCGTTGACTAAACCTCTCCCTAGAGCAAAACATGATCAACACCAGAACTGCATGGGTGTTCGATTCATCACAATGTAACTAGACTATTGACTCTAGTGCAAGTGGGAGACTGTTGGAAATCTGCCCTAGAGGCAATAATAAAATGGTTATTATTATATTTCTTTGTTCATGATAATTGTCTACTGTTCATGCTATAATTGTGTTATCTGGAAATCGTAATACATGTGTGAATACATAGACCACAACACGTCCCTAGTGAGCCTCTAGTTGACTAGCTCGTTGATCAAAAGATAGTCATGGTTTCCTGACTATGGACATTGGATGTCATTGATAACGGGATCACATCATTAGGAGAATGATGTGATGGACAAGACCCAGTCCTAAGCATAGCTCAAAGATCGTGTAGTTCGTTTGCTGTAGCTTTTCCGAATGTCAAGTATCATTTCCTTAGACCATGAGATTGTGCAACTCCCGGATACCGTAGAAGTGCTTTGAGTGTGCTAAACGTCACAACATAACTGGGTGACTATAAAGGTACACTACATGTATCTCTGAAAGTGTCTGTTGGGTTGGCACGAATCGAGACTGGGATTTGTCACTCCGTATGACAGAGAGGTATCTCTGGGCCCACTCGGTAATGCATCATCATAGTGAGCTCAATGTGACCAAGTGGTTGATCACGGGATTATGCATTTACGGTACGAGTAAAGTGACTTGCCGGTAACGAGATTGAGCGTGGTATTGGGATACCGACGATCGAGACTCGGGCAAGTAACGTATGGATTGACAAAGGGAATTGTATATGGATTGATTGAATCCTCGACATCGTGGTTCATCTGATGAGATCATCGAGGAGCATGTGGGAGCCAACATGGGTATCCAGATCCCGCTGTTGGTTATTGACCGGAGAGTCGTCTCGGTCATGTCTGCGTGTCTCCCGAACCCGTAGGGTCTACACACTTAAGGTTCGGTGACGCTAGGGTTGTTGAGATATTAGTATACGGTAACCCGAAAGTTGTTCAGAGTCCCTGATGAGATCCCGGACGTCACGAGGAGTCCCGGAATGGTCCGGAGGTGAAGATTTATATATAGGAAATCAAGTTTCGGCCATCGGGAAAGTTTCGAGGGTAATCGGTATTGTACCGGGACCACCGGAAGGGTCCCGGCGGTCCACCGGGTGGGGCCACCTATCCCGGAGGGCCCCATGGGCTGAAGTGGGAGGGGAACCAGCCCCTAGTGGGCTGGTGCACCCCCCTTGGGCCTCCCTTGCGCCTAGGGTTGGAAACCCTAGGGGTGGGGGCGCCCCACTTGGCTTGGGGGGCAAGCCACCCCCTTGGCCGTCGCCCCCCTTGGAGATTAGATATCCTAGGGCCGGCGCCCCCCGAGGGGTCCTATAAATAGTGGGGGGGGGGAGGGAGGGGAGCCGCACCCTAGCCCCTGGCCTCTCCCTCTCCCTCCCGCGACACCTCTCCTTCTCGCAGTGCTCGGCGAAGCCCTGCCGAGATCGCCGTAGTTTCCACCACCACGCCGTCGTGCTGCTGGATCTCCATCAACCTCTCCTTCCCCCTTGCTGGATCAAGTTGGAGGATACGTCTTCGCAACCGTACGTGTGTTTAATGCGGAGGTGCCGTCCGTTCGGCGCTAGGTCATCGGTGATTTGGATCACGACGAGTACGACTCCATCAACCCCGTTCTCTTGAACGCTTCCGCGCGCGATCTACAAGGGTATGTAGATGCACTCCTCTCTCCCTCGTTGCTAGATGACTCCATAGATAGATCTTGGTGATGCGTAGGAAATTTTAAAAATTCTGCTACGTTCCCCAACACAGAGATCGGACCGTTTGAGGTCTGGTCGCTACAAACACCTACAAAGTACTTCTAGTTTCATACTTGTTCTATGTAAGGCAAACGTTAAGCATGTGTAGAGTTGTATCGGTGGTCGATAGAACTTGAGGGAATATTTGTTCTACCTTTAGCTCCTCATTGGGTTCGACACTCTTATCGAAAGAGGCTACAATTGACCCCCTATACTTGTGGGTTATCAAGACCGCAGGGTTATCTGCCTGGCTAAAGTTTCATCTTTAGGTAACTCTCCCCAGGTCATATAAGCCAAATATGGAACTGTCCAATCAGGAATAGCATGAAGAGTCGCCACCAATTGTGCCTCCGGGTCAGGAATAGCAAGATCTTCCTCCGTAGGCAACTTGACTGAAGGGTTATGTAGGATATCAAGGAAATGTTAGGTGGCACCGGCTTACGCTGGGACCCTAACCGGCTCAAAGCATCAGCTGCCTCATTCTTCCTGTGATCAACATGTTCCACTTGATAACCTTTGAAATGACCAGCAATAGCATCCACCTCACGGCGATAAGCCTCCATGAGTGGGTCTTTATAATCCCAAGTGCCTGAAACTTGCTGGGCCACCAAATCTGAGTCACCAAAACACCTCACCGGCTTAGATTCATCTCTTTAGACATCCGGAAACCATGGAGTAAGGCTTCATACTCAGCTGCATTGTTAGTACAAGGGAACATCAACCTTAAAACATAACAAAATTTATCACCTAGTGGGGAAGTCAAGACAACTCCAGCCCCCGAGCCCTCCAATTGCCTGGATCCATCGAAGTGAATAATCCAATATGTGTTATCCGACTTCTCCTCAGGCATCTACAACTCAGTCCAGTCATTGATAAAATCCACCAGTGCTTGAGACTTAATAGTCGTCCAAGGCATATACTTCAACCCATGGGATCCAAGCTCAATGGCCCATTGATGTCTACTACACAACCTTCTTCTTGTAGACGTTGTTGGGTCTCCAAGTGCGGAGGTTTGTAGGACAGTAGCAAATTTCCCTCAAGTGGATGACCTAAGGTTTATCAATCTGTAGGAGGCGTAGGATGAAGATGGTCTCTCTCAAGCAACCCTGCAACCAAATAACAAAGAGTCTCTTGTGTCCCCAACACACCCAATACAATAGTAAATTGTATAGGTGCACTAGTTCAGAGAAGAGATGGTGTATGGATAGTAGATAATGGTTTTTGTAATCCGAAAATATAAAAACAGCAAGGTAACTAATGATAAAAGTGAGCGTAAACGGTATTGCAATGCGTTGAAACAAGGCCTAGGGTTCATACTTTCACTAGTGCAAGTTCTCTCAACAATAATAACATAATTGGATCATATAACTATCCCTCAACATGCAACAAAGAGTCACTCCAAAGTCAATAATAGCGGAGAACAAACGAAGAGATTATGGTAGGGTATGAAACCACCTCAAAGTTATCCTTTCTGATTGATCTATTCAAGAGTCAGTAGTAAAATAACACGAAGCTATTCTTTCCGTTCAATCTATCCTAGAGTTCATACTAGAATAACACCTTAAGACACAAATCAACCAAAACCCTAATGTCACCTAGATACTCCAATGTCACCTCAAGTATCCGTGGGTATGATTATACAATATGCACCACACAATCTCAGATTCATCTATTCAAACCAACACAAAGTACTGCAAAGAGTGCCCCAAAGATTCTACCGGAGAGTCAAGACGAAAACGTGTGCCAACCCCTATGCATAGGTTCATGGGCGGAACCCGCAAGTTGATCACCTAAACATACATCAAGTGGATCAATAGAATACCCCATTGTCACCACGGGTATACCACGCAAGACATACATCAAGTGTTCTCAAATCCTTAAAGACTCAATCCGATAAGATAACTTCAAAGGGAAAATTCAATCCATTACAAGAGAGTAGAGGGGGAGAAACATCATAAGATCCAACTATAACAGAAAAGCTCGCGATACATCTAGATAGTATCACCTCAAGAACATGAGAGAGAGAGAGATCAAACACATAGCTACTGGTACATACCATGAGCCCCGAGGGAGAACTACTCCCTCCTCGTCATGGAGAGCACCGGGATGATGAAGATGGCAATCGGAGAGGGATTCCCCCCTCTGGCTGGGTGCTGGAACGGGTCTAGATTGGTTTTCGGTGGCTACGGAGGCTTCTAGAGGCGGAACTCCCGATCTATTGTGCTCCTCAAAGTTTTTAGGGTATATGGGTATATATGGGAGGAAGAAGTACGTCGGTGGACCTCCGGGCTATCCACGAGGTAGGGGGTGCGCTCAGGGGGGTGGGCGCGCCCCCACCCTCGTGGGCAGCCCGGGACTCTCCTGGTCCATCTTCCATACTCCGTGGGCTTCTTCTGGTCCAAAAATAAGTTCCGTGAAGTTTTAGGTCAATTGGACTTCGTTTGATTTTCCTTTTCTGCGATACTCTAAAACAAGGAAAAAACAGAAACTGGCACTGGGCTCTAGGTTAATAGGTTAGTCCCAAAAATCATATAAAATAGCATATAAATGTATATAAACATCCAAGGTTGATAATATAATAGCATGGAACAATTAACAATTATAGATACGTTGGAGACGTATCAGCATCCCCAAGCTTAATTCCTGCTCGTCCTCGAGTAGGTAAATGATAAAAACAGAAATTTTGATGTGGAATGCTACCTAACATATTTATCCATGTAGTTCTCTTTATTGTGGCAAGAATATTCAGATCCATAAGATTCAAGAAAAAAGTTTAATATTGACATAAAAATAATAATACTTCAAGCATACTAACCAAGTAATCATGTCTTCTCAGAATAACATGGCCAAAGAAAGCTATCCTAACAAAATTACATAGTCTGGCTATGATCTATCTTCACCACACAAAATATTTAAATCATGCACAACCCCGATGACAAGCCAAGCAATTGTTTCATACTTTTGATGTTTTCAAACTTTTTCAATCTTCACGCAATACATGAGCGTGAGCCATGGACATAGCACTATAGGTGGAATAGAATGGTGGTTGTGGAGAAGACAAAAAGGAGAAGATAGTCTCACATCAACTAGGCGTATCAACGGGCTATGGAGATGCCCATCAATAGATATCAATGTGAATGAGTAGGGATTGCGATGCAACGGATGAACTAGAGCTATAAATGTATGAATGCTCAACAAAAGAAACTAAGTGGGTGTGCATCCAACTCGCTTGCTCACGAAGACCTACAACATTTTGAGGAAGCCCATCATTGGAATATACAAGCCAAGTTCTATAATGAAAAATTCCCACTAGTATATAAAGTGACAACATAGGAGACTCTCTATCATGAAGATCATGGTGCTACTTTGAAGCACAAGTGTGGTAAAAGGATAGTAGCATTGCCCCTTCTCTCTTTTTCTCTCATTTTTTTTGTTTTTTTTTGGACCTTCTCTTTTTTTTGGCCTCTTTTCTCTTCACTTTTTTTATTTGGGCTTCTTTGGCCTCTTTTATTTATTTATTTTCGTCCAGAGTCTCATCCCGACTTGTAGGGGAATCATAGTCTCCATCATCCTTTCCTCACTAGGACAATGCTCTAATAATGATGATCATCACACTTTTATTTACTTACAACTCAAGAATTACAACTCGATACTTAGAACAAGATATGACTCGATATGAATGCCTCCTGCGGTGTACCGGGATGTGCAATGACTCCTGAGTGACATGTATGAAAGAATTATGAATGGTGGCTTTGCCACAAATACGATGTCAACTACATGATCATGAAAAGCAATATGACAATGATGAAGCGTGTCATAATAAATGGAACGGTGGAAAGTTGCATGACAATATATGTCAGAATGGCTATGGAAATGCCATAATAGGTAGGTATGGTGGCTGTTTTGAGGAAGGTAAATGGTGGGTTTATGGTACCGGTGAAAGTTGCGCGGTACTAGAGAAGCTAGTAATGGTGGAAGGGTGAGAGTGTGTATAATCCATGGACTCAACATTAGTCATAAAGAACTCACATACTTGTTGCAAAAATCTATTAGTTATCGAAACAAAGTAGTATGCGCCCTGCTCCTAGGGGGATAGATTGGTAGGAAAAGACCATCGCTCGTCCCCGACCGCCACTCATAAGGAAGACAATCAATAAATAAATCATGCTTCGACTTCATCACATAACGGTTCACCATACGTGCATGCTACGGGAATCACAAACTTCAACACAAGTATTTCTCAAATTCACAACTAATAAACTAGCATGACTCTAATATCACCATCTCCATATCTCAAAACAATTATCAAGTATCAAACTTCTCTTAGTATTCAATGCACTCTATATGAAAGTTTTTATTATACCACTCTTGGATGCCCGTCATATTAGGACTATATTCATAACCAAAGCAAATTACCATGATGTTTAGGACTCTCAAAATAATATAAGTGAAGCATGAGAGTTCATCTATTTCTACAAAATAAATCCACGGCCGTGCTCTAAAAAGATATAAGTGAAGCACTAGAGCAACAACAAACTACTCCGAAAGATATAAGTGAAGCTCAATGAGTAGTCGAATAATTATGCAACTATGCGAAGACTCTCTAACATTTAAGAATTTCATATCTTGGTATTTTATTCAAACAGCAAGCAAAACTAAATAAAATAAAATGATGCTCCAAGAAAAACACATATCATGTGGCGAATAAAAATATAGCTCCAAGTAAAGTTACCGATGAACAAAGACGAAAGAGGGGATGCCTTCCGGGGCATCCCCAAGCTTAGGCTTTTGGTTGTACTTGAATATTACCTTGGGGTTCCTTGGGCATCCCCAAGCTTAGTCTCTTGCAACTCTTTAGTCCATAGTCCATCGAATCTTTACCAAAACATGAAAACTTCACAACACAAAACTTAACAGAAAACTCGTAAGCTCCGTTAGCGAAATAAAACAAAACACCACTTCAAGGTACTGTAATGAAATCATTATTTATTTATATTGGTGTTAAAATTACTGTATTCCAACTTATCTATGGTTTATAAAATCTTTTACTAGCCATAGATTCATCAAAATAAGTAAACAACACATGAAAAACAAAATCTGTCAAAAATATAACAGTCTGTAGTAATCTGTAACTAACGAAAACTTCTGGAACCTCAAAAATTCTAAAATAAATTGCTCGACGTGAGGAATTTATCTATTAATCATCTGCAAAAATAATTAACTAAATAGCGCTCTCCAATAAAAAATGGAAGCAATTATCGTGAGCGCTAAAGTTTCTGTTTTTTACAGCAAGATCAACAAGACTTTCCCCAAGTCTTCCCAACGGTTCTACTTGGCACAAACACTAATTAAAACATAAAATATAAATATAACATAGGCTAGATAAATTATTTATTACTAAGCAGGATCAAAAATCATGGAATAAAAATAAAATTGGGTTGCCTCCCAACAAGCGCTATCGTTTAACGCCCCTAGCTAGGCATGATGATTTCAATGATGCTCACATAAAAGATAAGAATTGAAACATAAAGAGAGCATCATGAAGAATATGACTAGCACATTTAAATCTAACCCACTTCCTATGCATAGGGATTTTGTGAGCAAACAACTTATGGGAACAATAATCAACTAGCATAGGAAGGAAAAACAAGCAAAACTTCAAAACTTTAAGCACATAGAGAGGAAACTTGGTATTATTGAAATTCCTACAAGCATATATTCCTACCTCATAATAATTTTCAGTAGCATCATGAATGAATTCAACAATATAACCAGCACCTAAAGCATTCTTTTCATGATCTACAAGCATAGAAATTTTATTACTCTCCACAGAAGCAAAATTCTTCTCATTCGAAATAGTGGCAGTATCATAAGAGATTCGAATACTATAAATTGTTTACACCTTGAAAGAGTAGTATTTAGGAAAAGGGTAATCATAATCATGACAAGTTTTATAAATATAATCATCACTACTTTTTATAGCATACGTTTCATCACAATAATCATCATAAGTAGCAACTTTGTTCTCATCATAATAGATTGAAACCTCTTCCAAGATGGTGGAATCATTACTAAATAAAGTCATGACCTCTCCAAATCCACTTTCATAATTATCACTATAAGATTCAACATCCTCCAAAATAGTGGGATTACTACTTCCTAAAGTTGACACTCTTCCAAACCCACTTTCAATAATATAATCATGATAAGTAGGAGGCATGCTATCATCATTATAAATTTGCATATCAAAACTTGGGAGACTAAAAATATCATATTCATTAAACGTAGCATCACCAAGCTTGGGACAAACATTAATTGCAACAAATATATTCTCAAAAACATCATCTTCATCAAACATAGCATCCCCAAGCTTGGGCCTTTTCATATCATAAGCATAATCACTCTCATCATCAATAGTATGGATAGCACCGATAGTATATCAATTATCATCATCACAATGAGTAATAGGAGCAACATTATTTGGGAGAGATACCTTTCTACCTTTGCTTCTCCATCTTTTCTTTTTCTTCTTCACATCGTGTGTGGGTTTAATCTTCTTTGTGGAGCTCCTTATTAATGAGATTGGTTGAATAGAAGGCTCTTCCTCGTTACCTGATTCATCATAAGAAATAATAGAAGGATATTGGGAAGTCTCTTCCCTTTCATTAGTATTCTCTTCATCCTCTATTTGTTTTGTTTTCTTTATGTAATTGGCAATATAAGGGTTTTCAATGCAATTCACGGCACAATACATATAAATTTCCTCTAGATCAAAATCAAGAAATTTATCGAGATTAAATTTTGGAATACCCTCAGTTATACTTTTCATTTCTTCATAACCCAAAAGAAGACTAAGCTCTTTATGATGCTCAAGGGTAATCAAGTTATCACAATTTTTGGACACGACTTGATCATGAAACAAATAGCATTAGAGCTTTAAATGACCATGTTGATTGCAAAGTTCACAAGGATGGCGATAAATATGAATCTTTCAGCACAAACATCTAGCCTTTCTTGCAACAATTTAGTTTCTAAATGCTTATGCATCTTGCAATATCTATCTTCCCTATTTGGTGTGTACTTGCAAACCCAATGCACTCCACAAAAATTGACATGTTTATAGGAGACATTTTCATCATAACTAGTGCAATCATCATTAGTACTATGGATATTCAAGGAGTTCATACTAACAACATTGCAATCATGCTCATCATTCAAAGATTTAGTGCCAAACATTTTAATGCATTCTTCTTCTAACACTTTGGCACAATTTTCCTTCCCATCATACTCACGAAAGATATTAAAAAGATGACGCGTATGAGGCAAACTCAATTCCATAATTTTTTTGTAGTTTTATTTTATGAACTAAACTAGTGCTAAAACAAGAAACAAAAAGATCCGATTGCAAGATCTAAAGATATACCTTCAAGCGCTAACCTCCCCGGCAACGGCGCCAGAAAAGAGCTTGACGTCTACTACACAACCTTCTTCTTGTAGACGTTGTTGGGCCTCCAAGTGCAGAGGTTTGTAGGACAGTAGAAAATTTCCCTCAAGTGGATGACCTAAGGTTTATCAATCCGTAGGAGGTGTAGGATGAAGATGGTCTCTCTCAAGCAACCCTGCAACCAAATAACAGAGAGTCTCTTGTGTCCCCAACACACCAATATAATAGTAAATTGTATAGGTGCACTAGTTCAGCAAAGAGATGGCGATACAAGTGCAATATGGATAGTAGATAATGGTTTTTGTAATCTAAAAATATAAAAACAGCAAGGTAACTAATGATAAAAGTGAGCTTAAACGGTATTGCAATGCGTTGAAACAAGGCCTAGGGTTCATACTTTCACTAGTGCAGGTTCTCTCAACAATAATAACATAATTGGATCATATAACTATCCCTCAACATGCAACAAAGAGTCACTCCAAAGTCACTAATAGCGGAGAACAAACGAAGAGATTATGGTAGGGTACGAAACCACCTCAAAGTTATCCTTTCTGATCGATCTATTCAATAGTCCCTAGTAAAATAACATGAAGCTATTCTTTCCATTCAATCTATCCTAGAGTTCGTACTAGAATAACACCTTAAGACACAAATCAACCAAAACCCTAATGTCACCTAGATACTCCAATCTCACCTCAAGTATCCGTGGGTATGATACGATATGCATCACACATTCTTAGATTCATCTATTCAAACCAACACAAAGTACTTCAAAGAGTGCCCCAAAGATTCTACCGGAGAGTCAAGACGAAAACATGTGCCAAACCCTATGCATAGGTTCATGGGCGGAACCCGCAAGTTGATCACCAAAACATACATCAAGAGAATCAATAGAATACCCCATTGTCACCACGGGTATCCCACGCAAGACATACATCAAGTGTTCTCAAATCCTTAAAGACTCAATCCGATAAGATAACTTCAAAGGGAAAACTCAATCCATTACAAGAGAGTGGAGGGGGAGAAACATCATAATATCCAACTATAATAGCAAAGCTCGCAATACATCAAGATAGTATCACCTCAAGAACACGAGAGAGAGAGAGATCAAACACATAGCTACTGGTACATA
This sequence comes from Triticum aestivum, assembly GCF_018294505.1. Classification (NCBI taxonomy): domain Eukaryota; kingdom Viridiplantae; phylum Streptophyta; class Magnoliopsida; order Poales; family Poaceae; genus Triticum; species Triticum aestivum. The sequence continues at coordinate 457,940,605 of NC_057797.1, forward strand.
CCCTCAGCCCCGAGGGAGAACTACTCCCTCCTCATCATGGAGAGCACTGGGATGATGAAGATGGCAAAGAGAGGGATTCCCCCCTCCGGCAGGGTGCCGGAACGGGTCTAGATTGGTTTTCGGTGGCTACGGAGGCTTCTGGCGGCGGAACTCCCGATCTATTGTGCTCCTCGAAGTTTTTAGGGTATATGGGTATATATGGGTGGAAGAAGTACGTCGGTGGACCTCCGAGCTGTCCACGAGGTAGGGGGAGCGCGCCTAGGTGGGGTGGGCGCGCCCCCAATCCTCGTGGGCAGCCCGGGACACTCATAGTCCATCTCCGATACTCCGTGGGCTTCTTCTGGTCCAAAAATAAGTTCCGTGAAGTTTCAGGTCAATTGGACTCTGTTTGATTTTCCTTTTATGCGATACTCTAAAACAAGGAAAAAAACAGAAACTGGCACTGGGCTCTAGGTTAATAGGTTAGTCCCAAAAATCATATAAAATAGCATATAAATGCATATGAAACATCTAAGGTTGATAATATAATAGCATGGAACAATCAAAAATTATAGATACGTTGGAGACGTATCACCCATTTGGCTACCCGACCTATGGCCTCTCTATTTTGAATAATATCCCCTAAAGGGGCAGAACTAACCAGAGTGATGGGATGACCAAGGAAATATTGCTTGAGCCTTCGACTAGTCATGAACACCCCAGATACCAACTTCTGCCAATGCGGATATCCATGCTTGGATTCAATGAGCACCTCACTGATGTAATAAACCGGCCGCTGAACCGGATATTCCTTGCCTGATTCCTTCCTTTCCACAATAATTGCCGCACTGAGAACTCATCTATTGGCAGCCACATATAACAGTAAGGGCTCTTTATCTGCAGGGGCAGCAAGGATCGATGGCTCTAACTGTTTCTTCAAGGCTTCAAACGCCTGATCAGCAGCATCACTCCAGACAAAGCGATCTGTTTTCTTCATCATCTGGTACAGAGGGATAGCTTTTTCTCCCAACCGGCTTATGAACCGGCTTAAGGCCGCAATGCGACCCGCCAGATGCCGAACATCATTAACACATGCCGGTTTAGCCAAGGAAGTGACGGCGTTGATTTTCTTCGGGTTAGCTTCACTGCCTCATTCAGAAACTAAAAAGCCCAAGAGCTTGCCTGCTGGTACACCAAAGACACATTTGGCTGAGTTAAGCATCATCTTGAAGACCCAAAGATTGTCAAAGGTCACTTTCAAATCATCTATCAAGGTTTCTTTCTTCCTGGACTTCATAACAATATCGTCCACATAAGCATGAACATTGCGTCCCATTTGATCATGAAAGCAATTTTGAACACACCGCTGGTAAGTCGCGTGGGCACTCTTGAGCCTTTACCCCAAAAGGCATAGACACATAACAGAAGGCTCCAAAAGGAGTGATAAAGGATGTCTTCTCCTGATCCTTAACTGCTATCTTGATCTGATGATACCCAGAATAATCATCCAAAAAACTCAAACACTCACAACCCTCCGTAGCATCAATAATCTGATCAATAGGAGGGAGAGCGAAAGGATCAGCCCGGCAGGCCTTGTTAAGGTCTATGTAATCCACTCACATGCGCCAAGTACCGTTTTTCTTAAGTACCAGCACCGGGTTAGCCAACTATTCAGGGTGAAAAACTTCAACAATGAACCCAGCCGCCAAGAGCCGGGCCACTTCTTCACCAATGGCCTTACGTCTCTCCTCATTAAAGCGATGAAGGAATTGCTTGACCGGTTTAAACTTTGGATTAATATTGAGAGTGTGGTCAGCAAGTTCCCTCGGTACACCCGGCATGTCTGAAGGTTTCCATGCGAAGATGTCCCGGTTCTCGCAGATGAACTCGATGAGCGCGCTTTCCTATTTCGGATCCAGATTAGCACTGATGCCGAACTGCTTGGATGAATCACCAGGAACAAAATCAACCAATTTAGTGTCATCCGCTGACTTAAACTTCAACAGAGGATCATGCTCTGTAGTTGGCCTCTTCAAAGGTGTCATATCCGCTGGATCAACATTGTTTTTATAAAACTTCAACTCCTCAGTTGCACAAACAGACTCGGGCGTTAAAGGAGGAACCGTCCTTGCAATACCAAAGACAATTTGTGTGCCCAACACCTCGCTATTGAAGACTGGTTCGGGGGCTACTGAGGGAGTCCTGGACTAACGAGTCCTCGGGCGTCCGGCCTGCTATCTATTGAGCCGGACTGATAGGCTGTGAAGACATAAAGGCCGAAGACTGTACCTGTGTCCGGATTGGGCTCTCCATGGCATGGAAGGCAAGCTTGGCGACCGACTATGAAGATTCCTTCTTATGTAACCGACTCTATGTAAACCCTAGATTCCCCCCCGGTGTCTATATAAACCAAAGGGGTTAGTCCAGAAAAGATATACTCATTACCATAGTCATACACGTTAGACTTCTAGGGTTTAGCCATTAGATCTCGTGGTAGATTAACTCTTGTAACACTCATATTAATCAAGATCAATCAAGCAAGACGAAGGGTATTACCTCCATAGAGAGGGCCCGAACCTGGGTAAACATTGTGTCCCCCGTCTCTGTTACCATCGATCCTAGACGCACAAGTCGGGACCCCCTACCCGATATCCGCCGGTTTTGACACCGACCGGGGGGGGGGGGTGATTACACCCTTAACAAAGAAAAGTAGCAGTTTTTCATTTATTCAAGTTAAGGTGGAGTTTTAGCACAAGTTTAAACATTTACAATACATTTCAAGCAAGCATGGCAAGAGTATATGAGCAGCGGAAAGTAAAGCATGCAAGTTGCAAGAATGTAAAGGGATGGGATTGGAGTATGCAAACGCAATTGGAGATACAGAGATTTTTTGCGTGGTTCCGATAGGTGGTGCTATCGCACAACCATGTTGATGGATACTTCAACCCACGAAGGGTAACGGTTGTGCGAGTCCACAGAGGGCTCCACCCACGAAGGGTCCACGAAGAAGCAACCTTGTCTATCCCACCATGGCCATTGCCCACAAAGGACTTGCCTCACTTGGGTAGATCTTCACAAGTAGGCGATCTCCTTGCTCTTACAAACTCCTTGGTTCAACTCCACAATCTTGATGAAGGCTCCCAAGTGACACCTAACCAATCTAGGAGACACCACTCTCCAAAAGGTAATAGATGGTGTGTTGATGATGAACTCCTTCCTCTTGTGCTTCAAATGATAGTCTCCCCAACACTCAACTCTCTCTCATAGATTTGGATTTGGTGGAAAGATGATTTGAGTGGAAAGCAACTTGGGGAAGGCTAGAGATCAAGATTCTTGTGGTTGGAATGGAATATCTTGGTCTCAACACATGAGTAGGTGGTTCTCTCTCAGAAAATGTATGGTAGAAGTGTAGGCACGTTCTGATGGCTTTCTCCATGAATAAAGAGTGGGTGGAGGGGTATATATAGCCTACACACAAAATCTAACCATTACACACAATTTGCCAAACTCAGTGGGAATGAATCGAGAAACTCAGTCAGACTGATTTATTTCAAAATGTGAACGTTAGGATTTTCGATGGGACCAATATGATCAACTCAGTGGGACCAATATGATCAACTTGGTGGGATCGATGTGCTAGGGTTAGGGTAAAACCTCAACTCGGTTTGACCAATTACACAAACTCGGTGGGACTGATTTTGGTAATAAGAAAAACAGAGAGTTGGTCAAGCAAACTCGCTGGGATCGATTAAATATCTCGGTGATACCGAAATTATTGTAACAGGTAATAGAGAGTTTGGAAGCCCATCTCGATGAGACTGAGATCCCATCTGTGAGACCGAACTGATTAGGGTTTCTAGAAGTGGCTATGTCAAGTGAACTCGGTGGTGCTGGGTAGATCAAATCGGTGGGGCCTAGTTTGACTTTTGGTTTGGGACATATGAGGATATGATAAAGTGGTTGAGGGCTTTGGAGCATATCACTAAGCACTTTGAGCAAGCAAGCCATTAAGCAACACCTCATCCCCTTTTAATAGTATTGGCTTTTCCCATGGACTCAATGTGATCTTGGATCACTAAAATTAAAATGTAGAGTCTTGAGCTTGAGCCAATCTTTGTCCTTAGCATCTTGAAGGGGTTCCACATCCTCTTGTCCAAGCCACTCCACTGTTGAACTCATCTGAAATATACTAGATGAAAATATTAGTCCAACAAGAGATATGTTGACATCAATTACCAAAATCACCCAGGGAGCACTTGTGCTTTCAATCTCCCCCTTTTTGGTAATTGATGACAACATACATCAAAGCTTTAGATAGAGATATAAAGAATAGCAAGTAAAGCTTTGGAAGAACATGTAACATGCATAGGCTCCCCCTACATGTATGCAATCATGTAAATATGGAATATAAGAGCATGTGGATGCATAAGCATGACAAAGCAAGCAATGAGTTACATGTATCTTGGCTATATGCATCAGAGTAAATGATGTGAATATAGGAATTGTACCTTCATGTTCATGAGTCCTTCTTACAAACAATATGTACATCGGCAAGAGATCTTCATGCACATGAGTGTGATGCATATACTTACCTTGTGGTCTTGGGTGGGCTTTGGAAGAGATGAACCTGAGTACACAAGGTTATATAACACAGAGGCATCTACTAAACAGAGCAAACACCAAACCCCAAGAGTAGCAAGATTGGGATGACATGTAGAGAGTGAGTACTGGGTACTCCTATTAGATATAGACATGTCCCCAAAGGTAACTATATGCAATGAATTCAAATATTTCCTTCCCTTAGAAGTCTTTATCCCCTTGAATCTTGTATTGGATAATGGGAGAATATAGGGAAAATAAAATCAGAGCAAAACAAATCAGAGCACAATAATCATAACACAAACTAACATGTCTTTCCCCTCTTAAAGACATGTGACTTCTCTCCTCTTGAATACGCATCTGGGGTCTTTCTCTCTTTGATGTGATTAAGCACTCTCCCCCTTTGATGTGATCTCTCTCTCCCCCTTTGACATCAATTTCCAAGAAGGGATCTTCTGGAGTGTGAGTCGAATAGGTTTGGTCCTTGAGTCACATGAAAAAGCAGCAAGTTGAATGTGATGCAGGTAGAGGACAAGAATCATTGAGTGGAGTTGGTACAAATATACATGATGCAAATGGAAAATTGTCTTCTCGGTGTTGAAATTGGTAACACCGAGTTGTTTTCTTCGGTGGCACCGAGATGGTTTGGTTTGACCGAAAGAGACAAACCAGTGTGTCCGAGTTCAACACAGAGAGAACAATTGTCACCTCAGCTCACAAGGCAAATAAGATCTCACAAAGATTTGCAAGGAATTAACTGAAGGATTTGCAATGAATTGGATGCAAGGAATGCAAAAAATAACAGAGAAAAGAAAGAAATCTAGATGAAGTTTTTTTATTAAAGAAGGGGAACAAATATGCAAGAGACAAATGCAAGGACACAAGGAAACACTAGAGAACTTCATCTAGAACTGGTCGGCGACAAAGTCACCTATGTTAGAATATATTGACTGAGGAGTCAAGTGAGAACACTTGATCATAGGTCATACTCATCGTTTAAGCTCAAAATGGGGTTACCATTTTTTGTTTAAGCATTTTGATGTATTCGCATCTTGTTGAGATCCTTTGACCCATGTCTTGGGGTAAAGCTTCTCTAAGATGGAATGACATACCTCGAGTGGTGGTGTTGAACTAGATCATGTAGTTGAACTTGTGTGGGATGCTCAAGGTTGATGTAGCTCATCAATGGTTGGGAGCACCACTTGTAGTTTGAGTTCATCTACCTACATGGGTTAGTTTTGCAAGGAAGAGCACTTGTGTATTCGAAGTGACAATCATGAAATTTGATACCAAATGAAATTTGATTTATAGAGTTTGTCAAAGGATATGTTGAAAAAGTTTCATGCTTCCTTGTCTTCAACCACCATATTGTAGAGACTTGGTGATGTAGAGATTGCTCAAGATGTGAGTGTTTTGCAATCTCATAGAATTGGATTCATCCATGCACCTACAAGGGTTAGATAGAATGCAAGGGTACACGTGTAGATCCAAGACATATGATCATCATCATAAGAGAAATATCAAGGATTAGACAATGGCTCATGCCTTGCATGTATCCAAATGGAGTTTCTACTCCAAGTTTGAAGCATCAATGATGTTCAATTCACCTCTCAAATGGCAAAATACTTTCTCATCAAGCGGTTTGGTGAATATATCTGCCAATTGCTTATCAGTACGAACATGCTTAAGATCAATGAGGGAGTCCTGGACTAAGGGGTCCTCGGGCGTCCGGCCTGTTATCTATGGGCCGGACTGATGGCTGCGAAGATATGAAGACCAAAGACTGTACCCGTATCCGGATGAGACTCTCCTTGACGTGGAAGGCAAGCTTGGTGAACAACTATGAAGATTCCCTCTTATGTAACCGACTCTATGTAACCCTAGATCCCCCCATGTCTATATAAACCAGAGGGTGTAGTCCGGAAAACATATACTTAATACCTTAGTCATACAGGCTAGACTTCTAGGGTTTAGCCATTATGATCTCATGGTAGATCAACTCTTGTAATACTCATATTCATCAATATCAATCAAGCAGGACGTAGGGTATTACCTCCATCAAGACGGCCCGAACCTAGGTAAAACTTCTTGTCCCCCATCTCCTCTTACCATCAACCTTAGACGCACAGTTCGAGACCCCCTACCCGAGATCCACCGGTTTTGACACAGACATTGGTGCTTTCATTGAGAGTTCCACTGTGCTGCTGTCGCAGAGGTTGATGGATCGACTTATCATCAAGGAAAATATCACCTCAGGAGGAGCTCTGGCCTCGGGCCAAACCCTCCGGCTGGGCGGTTTTACCATGTGTAAGTGCATCTAGTGCCACCCCTAGTTGGTTTTGGAGTATTGACGACAAACCTAGTTGAGGGACTAATGTGTTTATGAGAATTGCAGGATAACACAGGTAGAAGTCCCTCATTGATTTGGTTTTCCTACCAGAGATGACCCCTAAAAATGTATGAAGACATTGAAGTCAAAGGTGGTATATGAAGATATTCACATTTGAAGACTATGACAAGAGAAGACACCTCATGAAGCCTATGGAACTCGAAGACTTAGATCTTTCGTAGTTCTTTTTCTTTTGTGTTGAGTCATAGGAACCACCGCACTATTAAGTGGGGTCCAAGAGAACCAGTCAGAATGACTGAAGTGATGCCTAACCAAAACCTATGTCTTCGAGTGAAGACTATGAGAGCGAATCTTGTCCAGAGTCGGACAAGTCAGCTTTGCTTGCAGCCCAAGTAACGTTGCCGTGTGAGTTTGAAATCTGACCGTTGGAACACGTGTCAGTTCCTTAGTGACCCAGGGTCATTTCGGACAAATCAGGTCGGGTTGCCAAGTGGCTATAAATAGCCCACCCTACAACCATAAACGGTTGGCTTCTCAGATTGAGAGTACGACTTTTGTCGTTTGAGAGCAACCCACCTCGAAGCCTTTGAGGGAGAATTCCTTGCGAGGATAAAGCCCTAACCACCCAGAGCCAAAGAGAATTGGGCATCACTTAAGTCTTCTTGTCTGTGTGATCTGAAGACTTATTACACTTGAGGACTGTGCATCCTCCAGCCGGTTAGGCGTCGCGTTCTGAGCATCCAAGAGACATTGTGGATTGCCGGTGAACGAAGTCTATGAAGGTTTCGGAGTCTACCTTGAAGACTTACCAGAGTGATTGGGCGAGGTCTGTGTGACCTTAGCTCAAGGGGAATACGGTGAGGACTGGGTGTCCTGAGCTGCGTGTTCAGGACTGGGTGTCCGGGACTGTGTGTCCTAAGGTTTAAATACCAAGCCGCCCCAACCAGAAGTAAAGTTGTCACAGCAACTGGAACTGGTCCAACAAATCATTTTCTTCAACGAGTCACTGGTTTCATCTTCCGTTCCCTTTACTTACTGTTACTCCTTGTGAAGACATTGTATGTTTGCACTATCTTTTGTCTTCACTGAGTGACTGCGTGTTCTGTCTGGCTTCACAATATCTTCCTACCTGATCCTTACTACATTGCTGCTATTAGTCATTGTGCTTTCACTCTATTGAATACTTGACTATGGCTTGCCTAGTGTAGTCTACCTTCCATTGCATGGTATTAGGTTTATTTCTATCATTTGTCTTCATAACTCCCACGTTATGAAGACTTTCATAAAAATCGCCTATTCACCCCCCTCTAGTCGATATAACGCACTTTCAATTGGTATCAGAGAAAGGTGCTCCCTTGTTCTATGTGATTCGGTTTAACCACCTGGAGTTTTAGCTATGTTGACTACAGGGATAATTAAAGTCTCCGCTGCGTGCCCCGTCTTCGATGGAACTGAATATCCCTACTGGAAGAATAAGATGCGCATGCATCTTGAAGCCATTGACGTCGACCTATGGTATGTTGTCGAGAACGGCGTTCCCAAGGCTGGAGAAGGTGTCACTGCTGCTGATGTCAAGAAATTTGTTCAACTGGACTCGACTGCCAAGAATATCATCTGTGGTCATCTGACCAAAGGACAATATGGCCGTGTGAGTGCTTTGAAGACATCTAAGCTGGTCTGGGACTGGCTCTCCAAGGTCAATGAAGGCATCTCAACCCAGAGAGATCAGAGAATCAGTGTCCTTCGCAACCTCTTCAACCGCTTCAAGCAAAATGACAATGAGAATGTCCAGCACACATTTGACCGACTAACTGACATCACAAATGAGCTTGAAGCCCTCGGCGCTACTGAGATCACCAAACATGAAGTCGTCAAGACACTACTGAGATCACTTGATAGTTCGTTTGACATCCTAGCCCTGATGATTCAAGAACGTCCTGATTTCAAGACACTCAATCCGTCTGACATACTTGAGAGGCTCAACACACATGAGTTTCAGCTTTCTGAGAAAAGAGATATCTACGGTCCAAACTATGGACGAACTCGTGCCTTGAAGGCAAAAGCTGTCTCCTCATCTGAAGAAGAATCAGACAGCAGTTCTGATGATCTAGAAGACATTGGAAGGGAACTTGCTATGCTTGTCAAGAAGTTCCAAAAATTCACCAAGAAGAAAGGCTTCAGAAAGTCTTCTCGATCAAGCTCAAGGAATGATGAAGCTTCTGCTCATGACTACAAGAAGAAAACATGTCACAAGTGCAAGAAACTTGGTCACTTCATTTCTGAGTGTCCACAGTGGGACAATGAGAACAAAAAGAAGAAGAAGAGCAAGGAATATGACTCTGATGACAAGAAGAAGAAGAAATACTCAAAGTCTTCTTCCAAGTCTTCCTCAAAGTCTTCATAACACAAGAAGAGCTCATCTGGCAAGGCACGTGCTTTTGTTGGCAAGGAAATGGATTCAGAGGAGGAGTCCGCTTCTGAGGATGCGGAGGTGGAGTCTGAGGAGGAGTCCGATTCAGGCGTCGCAAGTCTGGCTACAGCACACATTCCCAAGTCCATATTCAATACTGAAGACAATGACCTCGTCACCGACGCCGATGCAAATGACAAGGACTACTCCGCTTCTACCTACTGCTTCATGGCACGCGGTGCCAAGGTAAACACACGCACTACTCACTATCAAACATCTAGTGACGATGACTCTGATTGTGATTCAAGACCCAGCTACAAAACACTTGCTAAAATTGCAACTGAACAACAAAAAGCTATGGAACATATTCAAAAACTGTTAGATAGAAGCGATGATCTGTTAGGTGCTGAAATGACTCGATCTGAATCCTTAATTGAAGACATAAAAAATCTTCACGTTAAGTATCAGGAACTTGAAAGTCGTCATGAAACTCTCTCAACAACTCATGAAAAGCTTTCCTATGATTATCTTCAAAGGAAACAAGATCTTGAGAAATTGAGATCGGTTCATGAAGATCTTCAAAAGGAAAACGAGTCACTTCGCGCCAAACAAATCAGTCCCGCTCAGGAAGGATTTGAACCACCATGTCTTAAATGCATTGAGCATGATAATGCTACTTCTGTTGTTGAATGTTCTACTGCTACTACTGTTGCAATATCTTCAACTGTTGATGTGGTAACTAACCCCTCTGCTGAGGATACCACTGCTATTGCTGATGAGAATGCTAGGTTGAAGACATTGCTTGAAACAGGGATGTACAAAAGTCTTAAAGGGAATCAGACACTATGTGATGTCCTTAAAAGGCAGATACTGAACCGAAACCCGAGGAAAGAGGGTGTTGGGTTCGTAAGGAAAATGAATGCTGATGGCTCTTATTGGAAACCTGAGCAGTACCCCAAAACCATGTGGGTTACTGCAAAGGAACCTTCAGCAGACCCATCCAATCTATCTGGCTTCACTTGTGCTAACCCCATTATCATTGATGAATCCTTTGATGCAAACTATATACTGTTTAAGAATCAGAATGGTGAAGTGTTTGCCAGGTACATTGGCACTAACTGCAGGAATGGACCGCCTATGAAGAAGATCTGGGTTCCGAAAAGGTGTTTGGAGAATCTTCCTGTGAATGTCATCATGACACCTCACATGAAGAAGATAAACCTCAGACCAAAGGCTTCATACGGTCCAAAGGCTTCATACAGACAGAGGACTCACCTGAGTCGCACTAACGCAAATGTTTTGCAGGGAAACCATACTTAGGCATATGAATATGAGAGCAGTTCATCAAACCGCCATGTTCATAAGACCAAGAACTATTCTGCTTATTCTTATGAGTATTATTGTCCGCCTGCAAGATTGTTTGCTAGGGCTCCAAAGCCAAAATTCTCAGATGCTTCACTTAGACTTATTGCTTCTCAGCCACCCTTGAAGATGTGGGTGGCTAAGAAAGCTTAACTTTCTTTTGCAGGGAAAGGTCTCCAGCAGAAAACCAAAATCGTCTGACGCCATTGCTGGGGACCTTAAAAATCTTGTAGGGCACAAGATCAAATGCCCGAATGGTCTTACTATGTACTTCGTTCCTGAATTGCTTGCTACTCTCCCTATTAGTCCTAATTTGGATCTAAGCTTTCATAACCCATTGGTTCGTCAAATGTTTTTGCTTCACAATGCTCTTGGTGAAGCCTATCCCCCTAACTGCACTATAGGGTACGACACCAGCGTCTTCAGAATGGATTATTGATAGTGGGTGTAGAAATCACATGACTGGCAAAAGAAGTCTTCTTATGGACTCAACCTTACGTCCATCCGACAAGAGCCACATCACATTTGCAAACACTGGTAAAAGTAAGGTATTGGGTCTAGGTAGAGTTGCAATCTCAAGGGATCAACACATGGATAAAGTCATGCTTGTTGAATCCCTTGGCTTCAACTTAATGTCTGTCTTAATGCTTTGTGATTTGAACATGATCGTAATATTTGGAAAATATCGTTGCCTTGTACTAATGGAATCTGATAAGTCTCTAGTATTTGAAGGGTATCGAAAAGATGATTTGTACGTGGTAGATTTCTCAGCAGGACCACAGCTTGCCGTATGTCTTCTAGCAAAAGCTTCAGAATGCTGGCTCTGGCATCGGAGGCTTGGGCATGCTGGCATGAGGAACCTCCACACCCTTGCGAAGAAGAAGCATGTCATAGGCATCGAGGGCGTCAAGTTCAAGAAAGATCACTTATGCGGTGCCTATGAAGCAGGGAAGATGACGAGGGCCAAACATCCCTCAAAGACAGTCATGACCACTACTCGACCCTTCAAACTGCTTCACATGGATCTTTTTGGTCCCACTCATTACTCAACTCTTACTACTACTGCTTGCCTCTATGGCTTCGTTATTGTTGATGATTATTCTAGATATACTTGGGTGCACATAATCCTTTACAAGACTGAAGTGCAGGATGTCTTCAAACGCTTCGCCAATCGAGCTATGAACAATTTTGGCGCCAACATAAAGCACATCAGAAGTGACAATGGCACTGAATTCAAGAACACTAGCCTTGATACATATCTTGATACCTTGGGCATCACACATGAATTCTCGGCCCCATACACGCCACAGTAGAATGGCGTCGTCGAACGCAAGAACAGAACACTCATTGAGATGGCCAGAACGATGCTAGATGAATACAAGATCCCAAGAAAATTCTGGCCTGAAGCCATTGATACTGCATGCCATACAATCAATTGTGTTTATCTTCACAAGCTGCTGAACAAGACATCTTATGAGCTCCTTACTGGCAAGAAGCCAAATGTTAGTTACTTCAGAGTATTTGGCGCAAGGTGCTGGATCAAGGACCCACATCACACCTCAAAGTTTGCACCAAAAGCACATGAGGGTTTTATGCTTGGATATGGAAAGGATTCGCACTCCTACAGAGTCTTCAATCTCTTTCATTACAAAGTGGTTGAAACAGTGGATGTGCGGTTCGATGAGACCAATAGTTCACAAAGAGAGCAACTGCCAAATGTGCTAGATGAAGTTCCATCCAGTGAATCAATCAAGCTGATGGGAACTGGAGAAATTAAACCTTCTGAAGCTCATCCTGAAGAAGAACTTATCATCTCAGCACCTGATCAACATGAAGACAATGCTCAGCCTGAAGACATTCCTTCTAACAACGACCATGATCAGCAAGAGCAAAGTCTTCGCCCTGTACATCCTCGCGTTGCCAATGAAGTGCAGATTGAAAGAATAATTGATAGCATCAATGCACCCGGTCCACTCACTCGTTCAAGGGCAACTCAGCTAGCAAATTTCTGTGGGCACTTCGCATTCGTCTCAATAACAGAACCCAAGAAAGTTGAAGAAGCCTTCATGGAACCTGAATGGATTCAAGCTATGTAAGAAGAGCTTCAACAGTTTGAGCTGAATAATGTATGGGAACTAGTTAAGCGTCCTGATCCACGGAAGCACAATATAATAGGCACCAAATGGATATACCGCAACAAGCAAGATGAGCATGGTCAAGTTGTCAGAAACAAAGCTCGTCTCGTTGCTCAAGGATATACTCAAGTGGAAGGCATTGACTTCGATGAAACATTTGCTCTTGTGGCTAGACTTGAAGCCATACGCATACTGCTGGCCTATGCAAATCATCATAACATACTTCTATATCAAATGGATGTGAAGAGTGCTTTTCTCAATGGCAAGATTGAAGAACAAGTGTATGTTGCACAACCTCCTGGCTTTGAAGATCCGAAACATCCTGACATGGTATACAAGCTCAACAAGGCACTGTATGACCTCAAACAGGCCCCTCGGGCCTAGTATGACACACTCAAATACTTCCTGAAGAGCAAAGGCTTCATATCTGGTTCCCTAGACCCCACTCTCTTCACGAAGACATATGATGGTGAACTGTTTGTGTGCCAAATATATGTGGATGACATTATCTTCGGCTGCACCAATCAGAAGTACAGTGAAGAGTTTGGATATATGATGCAAGAGCAATATCAGATGTCCATGATGGGGGAGCTGAAGTTCTTCCTTGGTCTTCAAATACGACAACAACGCAACGGCATCTTCATATCTCAAGAGAAGTATCTCAAAGATTGCTTGAAGAAGTTCGGTATGCCAGACTGCAAAGGCTTCACAAGACCAATGCAAGCCAAACATCATCTGGGTCCCGACGACAATGGTAAAGAGTTCGATCAAAAGGTATACCGCTCCATGATTGGTTCCTTACTTTATCTATGTGCATCTAGGCCAGATATTATGCTTAGTGTTTGCATGTGTGCTCGATTTCAAGCGGCACCAAAGGAGTCGCATCACTTAGCTGTGAAGCGAATTCTTCGATATTTGGCTCACACCTCAACTCTAGGATTATGGTATCCAAAGGGCTCAGAGTTTGATCTGGTTGGATTCTCGGATGCTGATTATGCTGGTGACAAAGTTGATCGCAAGTCTACATCAGGCACATGTCACTTTCTGGGACGATCACTTGTATGTTGGTCTTCAAAGAAGCAGAAGTGTGTATCTCTCTCCACTGCTGAATCTGAATACATTGCTGCTGGATCTTGCTGCGCTCAGCTTCTATGGATGAAGCAAACACTCAAGGACTATGGCATTCATCTGAAGCAAGTGCCACTTTACTGCGACAACGAAAGCGCCATCAAGATCGCCAACAACCCAGTTCAGCACTCGAAGACAAAGCACATTGAAATTCGTCATCACTTTCTCAGAGATCATGTTGTGAAGGAAGATATTGATATCATACACGTCAACACTGAAGAGCAATTGGCAGATATCTTCACCAAGCCCTTGGATGCGAAGAGATTTTGCAAGTTACGGTGTGAGCTAAATATCCTGGAATCCTCAAATGTCCTGTGATCAGGCACACATCCTAACCCTAATGCATATTGATGACTTAGATGTGAAACACACGAAGTAAAGTATATCTTCAATCAATGAAGACATACATTCTAAGTGTGAATACATTAATGAGGAATTTGACTTCGGAGCGCCACGATAATTGTGCGCCGTGTCTGGGTCTAATACTTCCTATACGGTGGGTAACGCCACCACCAGACGTTCTATTTTGAAGTGTTTCACTCATGACGTTACATTTGCTATGTCTTCACATTTGGTTTGGCTTCGATCTCAACATATCTTCATGATTATCTTCACTATGTTGATATATATATATATATATTAGTTTTCTGTCCTCTACAACATTCACTTACAGCTATGTCTTCATTGTTGAATCTTTTGAACTAAGTTAATGTGATCGGACCCTAACCTCTCTATGCTTTCTATCTCAAATTCTATCTCTCCAAATCATATGCATTCTATTGAAACTGTCGAATGTCTTCTCTGCGTCCTTGTCAGCAGAAGATACAGAGACAACCATTAAGTCTGTTTTCAATGCTCATTCCTCCACATGAAACCCGGAGAAGTAGCAACAACCACCCGACAATCAAGGCGTGCGTGGGACGTGGAACAAACCCCAAAATTCCGCATAATGGCCACGTGTTCCTCAGATGCGAATCGGCAGGGGCACCTGTGTAATAGCACAGTGCCGGCCATGTACCTATAAATACACACTTCACCGCGGTCATTATCTCTTCTTCCACTCTCGCACGAACCCTAGCGCCACCGCTAGCCCTCGACGACGCCGGCGACGAAGCGCTTCGCTGCCGCAACCTCTCCGACGCCATCTTCACGCCGACCGCGGACATCGTCCTCTCTGCCGTCGCCGTAGGTGTCCTCCGTCACCAAGTTAGGGCACGGAAGATCGAACTGCTTGGCCTCATCTTCCAATTCGTCTAGCAGTTCTTAGTGGGTAAATAAAACTTCCTTTTTACAGCACAGTTGATCCTATGGATTTGTCACTTTCTACCACAAGCAGTTTCTATTCACACAAGTTAGATCTCCCTCATACTGCATCTCATAACATGCCTAGTATATTCACTTATGCTTCACAAAGTAGTTAGATTCCTCACTTGTACTGATCTGTGGATTCGTACAAATCTGGAACCAACTCCTTATCTATGAGTGAATGTCTTCGCACGATGAGGTCAATGTCTTCAAAACTGATTTATCTTCAAAATCTTCTGAGAATGCATATGACCTCTTACCCTTCCCTCGCACCTTAATGCTGTCAAAGGTACATGTCCGTGGGAGAATCCTTTGGTTCTCATAGTCTGCATTCATTTGCAGAATTCTTACAGCATCACATTAATTCTCCCGAAGCCAGTTCATGTTGGTCCAGCAAGCAAAAATCTTTGAAGCCTTTGAACGTGTTGAAGCCTTTCAAGTTAAAGTTTATGGCTTCAGAGAAAGCAGCAAGGAAGGGTGGCAGAAAGCATCGTGGAGAAACATCCAGAGATCTGCCAGATGAACTCTCAGAATTGTACAAAACAGATCCTGAAGAGGATTACAATCAGCGCAAGACCCGAATCCAATGGATTCGAAGATATTGGGCAGAATAATGGTTCAAATACCGATTTGTAACCCAGGAATATGCTGAGAAAAATGCCATCAAGAGACCGTGGGGAGACATCCTATACAAGAATCTTCTACCCAGGTCCAGAGATGAAGCCATTGCTCAAGGCTTCTATCCCTGCATGGTCCGTGGGCCACAGCCTGCTGATGCACATCCATCGTCACTACTATGGTGTCGTGACGACAATCTGTTCAAGCGCAACTTCCAGTTTTCCCAGAACTCAGCCAAGCAGAACAAGAAGACTTTGGGGTTAGCCTTCAACCCTGGTCCCTCAGCACCAAGGGCAGATGGCACACGACATGCAGAACCCAATGTCATCGGTCCTTTCGACAACCTTGAAGGCCTCATCACCTGTATCTTGGTTCAAGGGACTACAGTGAATGAGCCTACAGCTGACGCTGAATCTGAAGAAGCGCCTGCAGCGCCGAAGACAAAGAAGCTGAAGAAGCCTACAGCTTCAAAGCCTGCCCCCTCACCAAAAATCTCACGGGCGAAGCCACTGGAAACTGCACCTCCTGAAGATAGTGTGCAGTCCGAAGACTTATCTCGCATCTCCAAGCCCCAGAAGGTCAAGATGCCTCTGCCTCACACCGGACCAGAGCTAACTGCTACTGCCATTCTGCGCAATGACGCCATCGATCTATCAAGTGATGAAGATCTTGCAGATGACGCTCTTGAGCAACTCATCCAGAGCAAAGAAGAAGCAGAAATCTTCAATGATCTGCCTCTCTTTGATGTGACCATCATCCACAACTTCATTGACGAGTGGTTTGACACGCCAAACATCATCTTTGAAGATCTGCAGCTACCCATTGGCCTCAGTGTCGCCTTCCAAGGCGCCATTGCTTCAGAACTCGCTATTGCCCAGCACATTGTTGAACTGAAGCAAAAGATTGACTATGAAAAGGCTCAGTTCAAGAAGCATATGGCCAAGCTCAGCGTGTAGGAAGTGAAGAACTTCAAGAGTATGATGCACGAGCTCAAGGAAGCCTTTGTAAAGAAACGTGCAGAAGCTCAGGGTTCGCGTGAGCGCATGAAGACTCTGGCTGACATATGTGTGCAAGCCTACAATGAGGCCGAGAAGCGCAAGGCCCTTGGGCGTCCTGGCATCGAACCCAGGATGGCCGCAAAGAAGAAGAAGAAGAAGCCTGCTACGGCTGAACCTGACACACTAAGGCAGGAAGTAGTTCCGATAGTCTTCCCAACTAGACTGACTGGCTCGAAGCCAAAAAGCCGGTCAACCGCTTCAGAGCTCAAGAAGACAAGGACTACTGAGGCTGAAGCTAGGAAGAGAAAATAGTCTGAAGCCTCTCCAACTGCCCCCTCCAAGAAGAAGAGGAACACCAAGAAAGATCGGGCTGCTCCCACAGAGCCCTTGATAGTTGAACCCATTTCTATGGTCTATCCTGAAGCTGAACGCCAACTGACTATCCATGAGCCTGCTTCCACAGAGGCTCATGAAGCTGAAGACTTTCCAGCAGCTGATCCCGTCGCTGCTGAAGACATAAGTCAACATGACCATGTAGAAGATGGTGCAGTCCTTCCTCAGAATAGCGAACTCATCAGCATTGGTCGTCCACTGACGCCATTTGCACAGGATGCTTCATGGGCAGATCACCATCAAGAGGAAGAAGACTTTGAGGCCCAGCCAACTCCAACTCCACAGGCTTCGCCTGCGTTGCGCAGGCTTCGCAAAGGTCCAAGGCCTCCAGTATCTGCTGAAGACAATCCGGCTGCATGAGCCGCGGAAGATGAAGTCCGACAAGTTGCCACTCCATTGTCCCACCAAGAAGCAGTTCTTAAAGAGAACGTGCTTGAAAATCTTGCGGCTGCCACAACCACCAATGAAGCTAATGTGGAGCCCCCCCAATGGAAGAAGAAGACAGCTAAGCCACTGATCCCGTCACTTCTGTTCCTGAGTCTGCTGCCGGTCCCCAGTTCGACTATCATGTTGAGCATAGGCCTCAGGTACAGAAGCCAATCCCAAGATTGCCAAGGTTCCCAGGTCCTACATCAACACCTGGCTCCTTCAATATCATTGGCTTCAGGGCAGACAACACATTCTTCGATAGCTCCAGGAACCCCTACTCAAGGGAAAGGATATCATCTGATCGGTTCTGGAGCTATCCTCAGCGAAGCTATTACTCATGCATTCTTTACAACCAAGGTCACATCTTCCCACACAAGCGCCTTGACATTGAAGCCATAGCTGGTCTACCCTGTCTGGAAGAAGCTTTGGATTGCTTCAAGGAAGTTGGACTGCTGCCGTTCGTTACTGACCAAGAGCATTGGAATGAAGAGCTGCTGCTCCGATTCTATGCCACACTTCACATCCGCGGGTACAGCATAGATCCGAAGACTTGGGTCCTGGAGTGGATGACCGGAAATGTTCATCACGAAGCCAATGCATTTGACATCATTAAGCTCACTGGTTTGCCCACTCCTGGCGATCTTTGCGAGCATGGTTGTCAGCTGCATAGTGAAGCTATTGAGAGCATCTTTAAGAGGCCGGAACCTGATATGAGTCAGATGCTCAGCATGATGAAGCCATTGCCGCAAGATGCTGCTTATCCAATAGAGTTCTTTGTTGAAGACCTTGAGTATCTGCCAAGAACCATCTATCACATCATCAGGCGAACTCTCTGGCCCATCAAAGGGCACTCTCCAAATGCCAAGCTTGCGGGTGCAATGAAGACTTTGGTCTTCTATATTCTTCATGGAAAATGCTTCAATGCACATGACTTATTCATTCGCCAACTTGCTGCATCAGGCTCTGATCTATTTGGCTTGAAATTCTACGCCCCATGGGTAATGCGGCTAATTAAACTTCACTCTGATATCTCATATCAGCCATCTGCTCGCAATCATAGGATTTTTCTGCCTGATGTGGATATCTCTACTGAAGCCATCTATCCTGAGCCTGCAAAGGAACCTCTAAGTCTTCAGAATGCAGAGCATCAGAGTTTCTCACAGAACATTGAAGGAGTTGAAGCAGTCACTTGGGTGTATCCTTTGGCTGGCACTACACGTGCACCACACCCTGCGCCTACTGAAGCCACTGATAGCACAACTGCTCCAAGACCCAAGAAGCGCACTCATGTTCTCACCGACCGAGAGCTTCTTGTGGCTCTTCATCAGAAACAAGATAGGCATCATGACTGGCTGAAGCGTCAGATGAAAAGCCTCTTGGTGGATGTTAATCGCATTCGCAATCTTGCCACCAAGAATGCTTTCGTTGCCCATGAAACCTGTCGCCGCACATGGAAAGGGCTCACGATGATGTGTTCTGAAGCTGATCATCAAGAGGATGGATTCACTGAGCGACTCAAGTTTGACTCCACACCTCCTCGAAGGGCTGTGCTGCGAGGAACTCCATTCCTTGAAGACTCTGAGTTCTCTTCCTCTGCTGCAACAGTGACTGCCAGAGTTATCGAGGATGAAGACAATGCTACTTCACTGCCACCTCCTTTAGCACGCGTCAACTCTGCTCCAAGCTCTTCAGCACCGCCAAACACCACCAACGACCCTGCTACTTCACCTACTCCGCATGGGAACGAGTAGATGCTCTATGTCTTCAAACCTTTTTGGTCCTTACTGACAAAAGGGGGAGAAGCATATGAGGTTGATAGTCTTCAAGCGGGTCCATATGGGCGGGTGCTTTATATTTTGCTTCGTGCTTGCAACTCTCGTTTTGCTACATTTGGTTCTTTGAGTTGTAACACTTAAACTCAATGGTCGTCTGCTACTTATCTGCCACTTTGTTTTGCGATGATAAATTCCGCATGTGCGACGATAAATTCCGCACTTAGATCATTCTGCAGACGTCCATTTTCCATTATGCATTGTCATTATCTTCATATACTTTCACATGCATAGTGGATTGTCATCATAAGTTGAAGTGGATCTCCACAAGTACAACCTGCCATGTGCATTTGCATTCCAAAAGCAAATTACTTATATGCAAATCTTTAGGGGGAGCCCTTGCAACTTATGAAGACAATTCCTTATCCTTTACAATTTCACAGATTATATTCCCCGTTGAAAACTTCAACTAGTTTGTCATCAATCACCAAAAAGGGGGAGATTGTAAGTGCATCTAGTGCCACCCCTAGTTGGTTTTGTAGTATTGACGACAAACCTAGTTGAGGGACTAATGTGTTTATGAGAATTGCAGAATAACACAGGTAGAAGTCCCTCATTGATTCGATTTTCCTACCAGAGATGACCCCTAAAAATGTATGAAGGCATTGAAGTCAAAGGTGGTATATGAAGATATTCACATTTGAAGACTATGACAAGAGAAGACACCTCATGAAGCCTATGGAACTCGAAGACTTAGATCTTTCGTAGTTCTTTTTCTTTTGTGTTGAGTCATAGGAACCACCGCACTGTTAAGTGGGGTCCAAGATAACCAGTCAGAATGACTGAAGTGATGCCTAACCAAAACCTATGTCTTCCAGTGAAGACTATGAGAGCGAATCTTGTCCAGAGTCGGACAAGTCAGCTTTGCTTGCAGCCCAAGTAAAGTTGCCGTGTGAGTTTGAAATCTGACCGTTGGAACACATGTCAGTTCCTTAGTGACCCAGGGTCATTTCGGACAAATCAGGTCGGGTTGCCAAGTGGCTATAAATAGCCCACCCCCTACAACCATAAACGGTTGGCTGCTCAGATTTAGAGTACGGCTTTTGTCGTTTGAGAGCAACCCACCTCGAAGCCTTTGAGAGAGAATTCCTTGCGAGGATAAAGCCCTAACCACCCAGAGCCAAAGAGAATTGGGCATCACTTAAGTCTTCTTGTCTGTGTGATCTGAAGACTTATTACACTTGAGGACTGTGCATCCTCCAGCCGGTTAGGCGTCGCGTTCTGAGCATCCAAGACACATTGTGGTTTGCTGGTGAACGAAGTCTGTGAAGGTTTGGGAGTCTACCTTGAAGACTTACCAGAGTGATTGGGCGAGGTCTGTGTGACCTTAGCTCAAGGGAAATACGGTGAGGACTGGGTGTCCTGAGCCGCGTGTTCAGGACTGGGTGTCCGGGACTGTGTGTCCTAAGGTTTAAATACCTAGCCGCCCCAACCAGACGTACAGTTGTCACAGCAACTGGAACTGGTCCAACAAATCATTGTCTTCAACGAGTCACTGGTTTCATCTTCCGTTCCCTTTACTTACTGTTACTCCTTGTGAAGACATTGTATGTTTGCACTATCTTTTGTCTTCACTGAGTGACTGCGTGTTCTGTCTGGCTTCACAATATCTTCCTACCTGATCCTTACTACATTGCTGCTATTAGTCATTGTGCTTTCACTCTATTGAATACTTGACTATGGCTTGCCTAGTGTAGTCTACCTTCCGCTGTAGGGTATTGGGTTTATTTCTATCATTTGTCTTCATAACTCCCATGTTTTGAAGACTTTCATAAAAATCGCCTATTCACCCCCTCTAGTCGATATAACGCACTTTCACCATGATCACCCGCTCGGCCTCCGAGCCGACGAGGATGACCTCCCGAGTCATCGAAAAATGCATCTGCGTCTATTCTGAATACACCAAACGGATGGATCCGACGGAGTTATCGTCTTTGAACGAACTCCTAGATCGCATTGCCGCCTTGGGAGTCGCTACAGACTACGATCAAATTGGGCTTAAACCCGACCAGAGAGAGATTAATTCTCCAACGATCACCCATCAAAAAGCGGTAGTCGAGGAGCAAGATAACCCTTCCTCTATACCAAGGACAAATTACGTTCGGATCTTCGACCTCGAGAAGTCAGACACCTACCGGCAGAAAGACATGCCTCGTCCTCTGAACTTGGAGTCAGACAACGGGCTTCAAAAATCAGAAGATACTCCGGAGCCCGGACTTTTCAGTCCGGAAAAACCTCAGACTCCGGATCATCGATCGGGTCAGGGTTCAGATCCACCCACCCAGACATAAGCCCTCTCATGAGCATCCAACAGCAGCCCCAGGAAACGGTCTATCACTTTTGGGCCAGATTCCTCCTTGTCAAGGACAAGGTCAAAGATTGCCATGACGAGGACGCAATAGCAGCATTCCACAACAATTGCACGAATGAAGGACTCCTCAACGCCATTAATCGCCGCTACATACTACACTTCGCCGACTTGGCAACTATTGTACAGAAGTACAGCATAATGGAGAGCGCCTAGAGAGATCAGACAGTCTGGGGGCTATCGGTCCCAACTCAACCACTGGTCCGGGCAAAAAGGGCGCACCCCTGTAACGTGCGTAGACCAATAGCCAAAAACTGCAAACCCATTACGCGGCGCGGAACCATTCTGGAGGGATGGCTTGATGGCCCATGCAAAATACACACCACACCAGATTCCATACCAACCCACAGCCTTAGAGCATTTTGGATACTCCGGCAGGTAGCCAAAAACAGCGAGGACATCCTCACCAAAGACACCCTAGAGCAACAACCTCTAGAAGACAACAAAACCAGAGTCCTAACAACCTTTCAGACATTCACTTCAAACAATAGGTGCAAAAGAGCACTCCGCGAACTCGCCGAAGTCTACCAGATCACAATAATAAACCCTTGGAATGACACAACGATAACCTTTAACGCTGGCGACGAACCCAAACACAGGACAGTCCGAACACCAGCCGCCTTGATCCTCAGCCCAATTATGGATGGCTTTCGGCTCACCAAGGTTCTCATGGACGGCGGCAATGGAATGAACCTCATCTATGAGGATACAATACGAAAAATGGAAATAGACAGGAGCCGCATCGAGCAAACCAGCATGACCTTCCGAGGAATCATTCCCAGTCGAGA